>NC_083766.1:59111279-59418154 GCF_963514075.1 Conger conger
GCTAATTTTGTAATGTTTCAGGAATTCATTACTGCATGTTAACCTGTTGTCTATTTCCAGGTCCTAAAGGGCTGGTTTTTCAGAGCAAGAGAAACAGTGAGGAGCAAACAAACCTGTCATGAACCACATGAATTCAGCCTATTTTACAAACAACACTATTGTGCATCCAAAATTCTTTTTCATAAGTGGTTTTAATGGTATTCCCTACACAGACTACTACTATGTCTTCTTGTGTTTTGTTTATTCTGCGACTGTACTGGTAAACACTTTTGTCATGTTTACGATTTACACTGACCACTGTCTTCACAGTCCAAAATATATTGCAGTTTTTAATTTGGCTGTGTCTGACTTGTGTGCTAGCACTGCACTCATTCCTCAGATGATTGACACCTTCCTGCTTAAATCACACTTAATCTCCTTTGAGGCCTGCTTGACAAACTTGTTTTTTGTTTTTTCATTTATCGCTATGCAGTCTTTCACTCTAACTGTTCTGTCCTACGACAGATATGTTGCTATATGCTTTCCACTGAGATACAATGAGATTGTGACTAATAAATCAATATTGGTCATCACAGCCATGTTATGGATTTTTGCAGTAATGGCTAATCTCATATCTGTGATGTTCATTAACACACTGTCATTCTGCAGATCCACTGTGATAACCAGTTATTTCTGTGATCATGGGCCCATACATCATTTAGCGTGCAATGACAACACTCCAAGTGCTGTGATTAATTGGACACATCCTGTTATAACTCTTTGGTTTCCCGTACTTTTTATCACAGGTACATACATTTGTATAGGCAGAGCATTGTTAAAAATTTCAGAAGCCTCAGACCGCCTCAAAGCCATGAAAACCTGCACCTCCCATTTGATCCTGGTGAGTGTGTTTTACCTTCCTATATGTATCACATATGGAATGTGCTCTTTCATTGAGCTGAACGCAAGGATTATTAGCATGTCTCTGGCAACCATCTTGCCGCCTGTGCTGAATCCAATCATTTACTCTCTGAAGACAGAAGAATTCAGAGAATCCATTAAAAAGCTTTACAGAAGAAGATGCACTGCACAGAAAAAATGAAGATATCTTTTCATCACAAATGAATGAATATCAATCAATCTTTATTTGTGTAGCACTTTTTATACAAGGAAATGCACTTCAGGGCGCTCTCCATGCAAAGGCAATGTGATTGAACAGGAGGCAAAACAATAAAACAATGACAACTAATTTACACCAAAATTTTGATTAAAACATTAAGATGTTAAAATAAAGAATGCTAAAATGAATGAAGATGGATTAAATACATAAATAAATAAAATTGAAGTTCACAGGTAAAATCAGGGAATAAAAACCAAAATGCTAAAACAATAAACAATAAAATAATAATCATAAAACAATGACACCCTAAAAAAAAGCCAGACTGAGGGTACATTTCAAGTTGAACTTTAAAAGTGTCAAGATTTTTGCCCTCAGATCCTCAGGGAGGTTGTTCCCATGACTAGGCACTTACATGACGCACAGCCTGCAGAGCTTGTTCAGGGCAGACAACTGGCTTTGACACCAATGTTGACATCAATGAAATGAAACCTGAATACATATTGCTGAATTAATTGTGAGCTGTCTGATCAAACTGCTAAATGCTACCTTGTCAAAGGTTTTTGTTCTACTTTTTTGGACCATTAAGAGGTTACTCTGAGAGGATCTGAGCTTTAAAAACTAAAGCTTTTACTGGTTACGTTTACAATCGGTGTAATTTGTGCTCTCATTCTGGTCCTTGCCAGCACTCAGGCAGTTCTGAATTAGTTCTAATAAGTTTTACTAAGTTAATTTAAAAAAAGGGTTACGTAAGCAAAAACAGGTTTGAGGCACTGTTTTTCAATAGCATTTCATAAAGCTTAAATAAATATAGGTGTGATTAATAAGAACTTTTGATTGGATACCACCTTTAGGGCTCTATCTTGAACTTGGTGCAATGTGGCGGTAACTCAAACGCAAGTGTTTTTGTTACCTTCAGAGAGTTGCAGTTGTGAGAGTTGACAGTTACAAATGTTTTTCTGAATTTCAAGCATTTCCACTGTGATTTTCTCATGCATAAAAACGGTGAAACCCCACAAGAGATGTAGAAAAGCAGAGGCAGCTCATACCCATGGTGAAATTTGATGGTGGGTCAGTGATGTTTTGGGGCTATTTTAATTCCAGCCGTCCAGGGGCACTGGTGAAGATGACTGGTATAATTGATACCATCAAGTATCAGGTCATTTTGGTTGCCTCTACTACAATGCTGAGACTTGGGTGTAGGTTGACTTTCCACCAAGACAATTACTGTACCCAAAGCATACATCAAAATACACACAGAAATGGTTCTGTGACAGCAAAATATGTCAATCCAATCAAAAAACTGTGGGCTGAACTGAAGAGGGCAGTTCATAAGCACAAACCCAAGAATGTCAAGGATATTGCAAGGATCTGCATAGAGGAATGGTCCAAATATGTTATCATGAAATCTATTTTATTAATGTTTAATTTTGGCTGGTTCCACTGACATAATAAAGTACAGTATTTTTCACAGGTAATTTTGAGGTAATCTCAATAATTATATATTATGTATATTTTTAACAAATAAACTTTTAACAAATATTTGTTTTGTCCAATACATTTTTTGTGCATTGCCAGCCAATTAATATGTAGCCCACTGTATATCTCAGGAAACCCATGCAGACCTAAATGAACAACAGAAGGGCATATGAAAACCACTGACTGATTAACCAATTAACAATTCACCATTAAACAATTAAACAAATTAGGAAATCAGACGACCCCTTGTGGTCGCCACGGGCATTGGTGACAAAATCTCTCTGTTGGGCGTCTTGCTAAATCTACCATCATATTAGCAGTCTGCCAAGGGCCAAACACAGTTGGATCTAAAGCAGGGATGGGCAAGGTTTAATTAGTTTAATTATTTAGTTAGCCCAATCATTTACATGATCTGTCATTTTTTGCCACATTCCGTCATATTGTTGATAAATGTTGATAAATGTTCTTGTCTTGCAGCATTTTATTGTGGTCTAATTTACGAGTGAATTGGTCATGGTGCATACAGCTAATTAGCTGATTGAGCCTGGGTAACTAGTGACAGCAAAATCCTGCATGCACACCGGCCCATCCCTGATCTCAAGGGAATGGAAGATGACATTCTGATTCTGTTCAGGCGGCCTGTAGCATAGTGGTTAAGGTAAATGACTGCGACACGCAAGGTGGGTGGTTCTAATCCCGGTGTAGCCACAATAAGATCCGCACAGCTGTTGGGCCCTTGAGCAAGGCTCTTAACCCTGCATTGCTCCAGGGGAGGATTGTCTCCTGCTTAGTCTAATCAACTCAACAGCATTGTATAAATGACTGGTGACTTGAGGTATTCCTTTTAGCTCCCATATCAAGTTGCATTTGACAATATGGGAGGAGACAAGATGACTGGATTTGATTATTTTGTGTGCTCTCTTAGTTAAATAAAGCAGCATACTAGAAATATTCATCTAATATATACATTCAGTGAGCACTTTATTAGGTATTTATGAGGACTTTTTTAAAAGTCTTCTGCTACTGAAGCCTTTCCACTTAAAGGTTTTACACATTCAGAGATGCTGTTCTGCATACCACGGATGTAATGCATGGTTATTTGAATTAGTTTGACCTTCCTGTCAACTTCAACCAGTCTGGCCATTCTCTGACCGCTTTCATTAACAACTTGTTTCTGCCCACAGAACTGCTGCTCACTGGATGTTTTTTGTTTTTTTCACCATTCTCTGCGAACTCAAGAAACTGTTGTGTGTGAAAATCCAAGGAGATCAGCAGTTTCTGCGATACTCAAACCACCCTGTCTGACATCAACAATCACCCCACGGTTAAAGTCACTTAGATCACATTTCTTCCCCATTCTGACATTTTGGCCGAAAAACAGCTGAACCTCTTGACCACGTCTGCATGCTTTTATGCTTTTAGTTGCTGGCACATGAATGGCTGATTAAATCTTTGCATTAACAAGTTGGTGTACAAGTGTCACATCACCCCACTGCTCAGCGACCTCCAGTGGCTGCCTGTTATGGATTGCATCATTTAACACATTGGTGCTTGCATACCAGGTAGTTAAGGGATCAGACCCAGCATATATCCAAACTCTAATAAGATCCTATAAACTGGCCAGACCTCTCTGTTCCACTACTACTGGATGCCGGGCTCCCCCCCATTGCACCTCGTCTGTTATGGTTCCACGGTGGTGGAATGACCTTCCTGAACAACAGGAGTCTTTGACAACTTTCAAGCGCAGGCTGAATATTAACCTGTTCAGGCTGCACCTTTCCCTCCCTACCTCACTACTATAATTAGCCGTGTAAGCTATGTGTATTCTATAGGTTATACTTACACTTGTGTATAATATTTTTCATATTCAGGGTATTCTAGAGGCCAACCATGGTATGGAAAGCTGATTTCAGGGGTTCAAGTTTTGTCTATGTGATCACTCGAGGACTTGCAACTGTACTTTCCTCTTGGGTCTTCAGCTGGTTGTTCTTTACAGGGTTCATTTTTCCCTCAGGTGATATGGTTTAGACTTGTCTTTTTTTAGTTCTTTTGGGGTAACTTTGTATTTTGGTTTACTTCGTTTGACACGTCCAGGCACCCCTTTACCTTACCTACTGATTTTCTCAGGCTGTAATTTATGTTTGTATGTTTTATGTATTAGTTAATTAAATACTTTTGTTGTGCCTATTCCTGCATTTGCCTCCCCTTCATTTGCCTGAGCAATAATAAATAACGTAACTATATGAATACATATAACAGTACAATAAACATCATTATTTTAACCACTTTATTCTTGCTATTTATTATATGTCAGAATGGGGAAGAAATGTGATCTAAGTGACTTTGACCATGGAATGATTGTTGGTGCCAGACAGGGTTGTTTGAGTGTTCACAAACACCAATAACAGACTCCAAAGGCAATCAAAAGCCCACCCACAACACAAGATACTGAAAGCTTTCTTATACCTGCACTAAGCCATTGAAAACACCAGACTATTCAGAAGCAGCTGAGAAGCCAACTGTCCAATTACTTTTGGTACTCTAAAGTGGGGGGTGGGGGATGCTATGTATAAAAAATGGATGTGATTCCTACACGCATCTTGCAATATTGATGTACATACCCCCAAAAGGGTAATGGGGACAGTTCGCATTCTAACTTCAAATTCATTGTTTAATTTCGAATCCAATGTGTTGGACAATAGAGCCAAAAGAACAAAATTGTACAAACTGCGCAAATACATATGGACTACACTGTAACTTATCTCATAGGGCAAAAATACGAAACTCTCTTAAACGTATGTTACACTCAAGTGGCTCTCTGCCTCCAAGGACAGAGACTGGGCCAGCATGAATCGGAGATTCGCTCCCTGAACCAGTGTATGGAGATGCCGGAATATCTGGCTGACCGACCTCTCGGATTCGCTGGCAAATGCCCAAGCCACTCGTCCTCCTGCGGTCGCTGTTCCCGAGGCTGCCCGTGCTCATCCAGAACCCTGTCTGCCTCCACCAGAGCGCTACGCTGGAGAACCACATTCGTGCTGGTCGTTCGTTTGTCAGTGCTTCCTGAACTTCGAACTGCAGCCGTCCTCCTTCCCAAATGAGTGCTCCACGGTCACCTGTGTGATCACCCTGCTATCTGGGAGAGCACGGGAGTGGGGCATGGTGGTCTGGGAGTCGGACGCCCTGTTGTCAGAAGCCATGAAGAGTGTCTTTGACCCCGTTGCTGCCGGACCAGCCGCTACTCGCCAACTGAAGACCCGTGGATCCTCCAAGACAAGCGCTCTGTCTCGGATTACGCCATTGTAAGGCCAGCATGAGAGTCCACTCAAAACTACTCAAGACCCGTGGTCACCCCACGTCCCAGCACTCAGCCCCTGGCAGAGAATCCTGATCCAGAACCCATGCAGATCAGCCATACCAGACTTTCCTCAAAAGAGAGAGAGGTGGATTATGGAACGACTACCTCTACTGCACCAGGCCGGTTAAACTGTCTGGTAAAAGGAAACGCCCGCTAGTAAGTGAGGGGGTTCTGATGGGCGCCACAATCAATCCAACCCCCTCTACCTCCCAATCCACCTGTTCGCCACTATTTCCTGGAAAGGGGTACAAGATCAAGTGCAGGTTCTGATCGATTCGGGAGCTGGCGCCATTTTCACGTGCCCTACCCCGGTCAGCCGACTAAGAGTCCCCACATCAAATTTGACTACCTCTCTTCAGACTAACGCACTAACGGGAGTTCCCCTGGCCGATCTTGAAACCGGTACTGACCCGGTTAGTCTCCTGATCTTGGGAAACCACCTGGAAGAAATCTCCTTCTACGTGATGAAGTCACCCCACATTCCCGTGGTTTTGGGCAGACCATGGCTATTACGCCACAACCCGCAAATAAACTGGGTCCAAGGGACTATCATGGGGCTGGAGCCCTGGCTGTCATATTTCCTGCCTCCAGTCTGCCTTTGGTCCTTCTTTGCCAGCTCTGCCGACTGGCGAGTGAAAGACAGCATATGGAGCAGTACTCTCCCAAAGAGCTCCAAATAGCAAGCTGGAGTATCTGAGGTCCGCTAAGAGTCTTAACCCCTCACAAGCCCGCTGGTCCTTATTCTTTAACCAGCTCAACTTCACCCTTACCCACCAGCTCAGTTCAAAGAAAGTCAAGCCAGATGCATTCTCTCGTCTATACTCACCTCCTCTAGTCAATGAATGCCCAGCTTCCATTCTGCCTTGCAGTACCCTGTGCGCCGTCATTAAGTTGGATATTATCAGCACAGTGGAGGAAGTCCTGAGATGCTTTCCGGCCCCTGAGGAAACCTATCGTTCCCGAATCGGTCTGGCCTCAGGTTCTCCAGTGGGCGCACTCCTCTTCTCTTGCTTGTCACCTAGGGGTCAGTCGCATGCTAGCACTCCTGGACCACTGGTTCTGGTAGCCTTCTGCGAAGCAAGATACAGCAGAATTTGTCACTGCCTGCCCTGAGTGTACACAAGGGAAATCATGTTACCAAGGGCCTCAAAAGTCTCATGTTGCCGTGGGTTTTGTCACTGGGTTACCAGTCTCCAAGGTGATGTCAGTGACCCCGTGCATCTACTGATTTTCTACGATTGTCCACTTCGTGGTGCTTCCCTAGTTACCCTCATCTGAAGAGACGGCTGAGCCTCTCTTCCTCAAAGTCTTCCAATTGCGGGGTCTGCCCCTGGAAGTCACCACAGTCTGTGGTATGCAATTCTCATGTCGGTTTTGGAAAAACTCTGCTGACTGATTGGAGCCAAGGCTCAGTTGTCGTCAGGCTTTCACCCTCAGACTAACAAACAGAGCATGAATCAAGAGAAAAGACTACACTGTTTTCGGGAGAAGTTTCCCACTTCCTGGGTTCCTAGGTTCCTAGGAAACACTATTTCCAGACAGGTCACCCCTTCTGCCATCCGTCTCTGCAGCATGTATTCCATCTGCTTTGCCTGTGTTCTGACTTATTTTGCATTCCGCAACCTTACCTGTTTGCTTTTAACCCCCTGTGTATGGACTTTGATTGGACTTTTGGTTTGTGATTTTTGTATTTCGTTTTGTTCATCTGCCTGTTCTGACATCTGCCTGTTCTGATTGCCATTCTGACTACAAACTATCACCTGTGACCTCGACTACAATTTGGATTATCCTTGCTGTGTCTGTTCGCCCTGATTACATTATTGGCATTTGGCAGATGCTCTTATCCAGAGCAGATTACGAACTGCTGCCTGCATTATTGATCACGAACTGGCTTACCTCTGATTTTCCAGTCTACCTGTGTTTGACCATTGCCTGCCCAAGCTGTTAATCTTCTAATGACCCTCATTTGGATTATAGGTTTGGTACTGGTTGCCACTATGTTCTGAAGCGTGACACACAGTTATTTGAAAAAGGTGAGGAAAAATATTTTTTAATCCTGCAGTGCATAGACCCATAAATAAATAATTAAATAAATTAATGAAAAAAAGGGGACACAAAATCATGATCATTCTATCGCGTTTCATTAATTATACATGAGCATTTATTTTGTTTTCAGTCCCCTTGGTGTTTTCCTCTGGGTCAACATATAAGGACAGTGAATGCTGTGACTCACCACAGTCTTTTTCAACTGATCTATCATCAACTTCAAGGCCACACATCTACTCACAAGAGAAAAATGGAAAGATAGTGGCTCCCAAACAAAAGAAAATTAGTTTTTCTATATATAGAGATATTGACTATTATTTGGTCTGTGCAAGTTGTTATTGGTAAGTGTTAGACCTCAATTCATTCATTTATTTATTTCAAAGAGCTGCAGTTTTCTGTTTAGGTTGACGAGCATTGCAATTATTCTAATAGAAATTAGAATCTAAAATATGTTTACTGTGTTTTAAAAAAGTAACAAATGTTTCTTAAAGAAGAAGAATGCTTACACAGAACCAGAAATATTTCATAGAAAAATAGACATGACATATCTGTTAAACCTTTCCCTTTCTCGGGAGAAAATATGCAATGTAAAATATCTATGTGCGTAAGTGAGAAAGGCACACAACACCAGGTAAAACTGTTTTAGGACACCTGCTCATTATAGAGAATATAGTTTGCAAAGATTGCCGACTGAAAGGGGCGTATTGGGCACTCAGATCAAAATGCACAGGTGGTCGGGTACCCAGTCCTACCCCCGGATGTGTCTGTAACATGATTTTCATGTATTTTATATATAAGTCACAAAAGGGACCGTTAAAAGAATGACAAACTAAAATTAATACTGTGATTTTAGCCCTGGAATTATGTGGTTTTTGAGTGTTTGAGGAATCTGTTTCTGCATGTTAACCCGTTGCTTATTTTCAGGTTCTAAAGGACTGGCTGTGCAAAACAGTGAAGAGCAAACAAACCTGCGATGAGACCCCTGAATTCGGCTGACTTTACAAACACCACTATTGTACATCCAAAGTTCTTTTTCATAAGTGGTTTTGCCAGTATTCCCCACACAAACTATTACTATGTCTTCTTGTGCTCTGTTTATGCTATGACTGTACTGGTAAACACTTTCATCATGTTTATGATTTACACTGACCACTGTCTTCACAATCCAAAATACATTCCAGTTTTTAATTTGGCTGTGTCCGACTTGTGCGGAAGCACCGCAATCATTCCTCAGATGATTGACACCTTCCTGTTCAAATCACACTTAATCTCGTTTGAGGCCTGCTTGACAAACTTTTTTTTTGTTTTTTTATTTATCAATATGCAGTCTTTCACTCTAACTGTCCTTTCCTATGACAGATATGTGGCTATATGCTTTCCACTGAGATACAATGAGATTGTGACTAATAAATCAACATTGGTGATCACAGCCGTCTTATGGGTTTTTGCAGGAACGGCCAATGTCATAGCTGTAATTTTTATCAACAGACTATCCTTCTGCAAATCCAATGTGATAGACAGTTATTTCTGTGATCCCGGACCCATACACCTTTTGGCATGTAATGATAACACTCCAAGTTCTGTGATTAATTGGACACATCCACTTCTGATTTTGTGGTTTCCAGTACTTTTTATCACAGGTACATACATTTTGATAGCCAAAGCATTGTTAAAAATTGCAGAAACCTCTGAGCGCCTCAAAGCCATGAAAACCTGCACCTCTCATTTGATCTTGGTGAGTGTGTTTTACCTTCCTATATGTATCACATATGCAATGGGCTCCACCATTCACCAGAACGCCAGGATGATTAACATGTCTCTGACGACCATCTTGCCGCCTCTGCTAAATCCAATCATTTACTCTCTGAAGACAGAGGAATTCACCGAATCCATTAAAAAGCTGTACAGAAGAAAGAAGATACACTGTAGATAAAAAAGAAAATACATGATTTAATTCATAGGTGTGATTGATGAGAATTAACTTTTGATTGGATTTCACCTTTAGGGCTCTATCTTGGACAGTTTTTTCTCTGTTACTTTCCAAGAGTTGCAGTGGTCATCTCGTTACATGGTCTTTGAAAATAGCAAGCGACAATGCACCTATCAGGGCCAGTTGGTCTTTATGTGAGGTGTGGTTATGGTACCTGTAGGGGTGTTGCTTTTTTGATGCTGTCCTTTACAAATGCTGCAACAAATAAACAAGCATATTCCACCATGGCATGTAGTGCCTCATGCTAGCTCCCAATCCCGGTCAAGGTAGGGAGGGGACCACCGAAAAATGTATTTCCGGAAATCAACATGAATATTATGAATAAAATTAAAATGAATTAATTAAAAAGCAAATTGTACGGGTTTGTGCTATTCGTTTATGCTAGCTACATCATACTAAGCTCATACAGGGACCGCTTCTGTGAGAAATGTATTGGCGAGCTCACATGCACCTACATTACATGACATACATACAGCGGTCTACATTCTCAAGCTCCACTTTGCCCTCCCTAGTCAAGGGCCAGTCTGCTACTTTGTCCCTGATCCCGCTTCCAGTAACACACTCAAGCCTCCCATGCCAGATCCACGCCCCGCCTGAGACCCCAGGCTAGCCTGTGTTCCCCTGAAGGCCCACGGCTGTCTGAAGCTTCAGTTTCCTCAAGCCTCGTGTGCATCTGACGCTAGTTCCATAAACATGCTTGTATTGATTAATTTGCCTACCAAACTTGTATTACTACCAAACTGGAAATATGTTGGTCGGACATGGAATAGAAGTAAGCTCAGAAAAAAACAAAAAACAATGTGCTTATTCATGCAACTTCTCAATTGTATATTTTTGTTCTTATAATGGAACACATTTTTAAAAACTTTTTTAAATTCATTTTTGTAGAGAAATGGTATCAAGGATTGTGAGAATATGCCGGTTATTGTCTCAGTCTCTTACTTGTAAGCCGTTCATATGGCATTGGGGACCCTGCTGTTTTATTGCCCTGCTTTGCAGATAAGAGGTATATACAAGTGCTGTTCTGACAAGCGGAGAGTCTGTTCAACAAGGCTGATGTTTTATTATGTCGCTGTGTTTATTATCTTGCAAATGTGAACGTAACTCTAATTTGAGACGTCGATTGTCTCAACAGCGTGGATGGGGTTCAAATCCTGCAGTGCTTTGAGCCATAAATAAACAATAAAAGAAATTAATAAAAATCACAGACAATCATGTTGCATTAATTATACATGAGCATTTCTTTTATTTTCTGCTCCCTTGGTGTTTTGCTCTCAGTCAACATTCCGGGATATAAGAAGGACAGTGAATGCTTTGACTCACTACAGTCTCTTCCAACTGATCTGTCATCAAGTTCAGGCCACACGTCTACTCACAAGAGAAAGATTTTAAGACAGTGGCTTCCAACCAATAGATTATTAGTTAGACCATTAGTTATTCTATATGAGAGATATCGACTATTAACTATTAACTATTTGGTCTATGCACGTTCTTATTGGTAAGTATTAAGCCTTAATTAATTTAAGAGCTACAGTTGTCTGTTTAGCTTGACGTGCATAGTAATTATTCTAATAGAACTTTGAATCTAAACTAAGTACTGTGTTTCCCTTTCTCGAGAAAAAATATGAAATGTAAAATATGTATGGTTGTAAGTGAGAAAAGGGCACTCCGACCAGGCAAAACTGTGTCAGGACCCCTGCTTATTACAGAGAATATAGTTTGCCAAGATTGCTGACTGAACACCAATGACAGGAATAAAACTGGAAGTATGAATCCTTTCATATGAAATCAAAGGGGCGTATTGGGCACTTGGAGCAAAATGCACAGGTACCTGGGTATCCAGTTCTACCCCGGATGTGTCTGTATGTTATGAAGTCGTTAAAAGTATGACAAACTAGAATTCATAATGTGATCTTAGCCCTGGAATTATTTATAATTATTATTTGAGACACACAAGATCCATTAACTCAAGAAAGAAGAATGAATGAATCTGAGCTTCTGTGATTTTTGAAGATAATTACTTGATGAATTGTTAACTTTGTAGTGCTTGAGGGATTCATTATTGCAGGTTAACCAGTTGCTTATTTCCAGGTCCTGAAAGACTGGCTTTTCAGAAGGTGAGAAACAGTGAGGAGCAAACAAACCTGCCATGAGCCCCCTGAATTCAGTCCACTTTACAAACACCAGTATTGTGCATCCTGACTTCTTTTTCATAAGTGGTTTTGCTGGTATTCCCCACACAAACTACTACTATGTCTTCATGTGCTTTGTTTATGTTCTCACAGTAGTGGTAAACACTTTTGTCATGTTTATGATTTACACTGACCACTGTCTCCACAGTCCAAAATACATAGCAGTATTTAATTTGGCTCTGTGTGACTTGGGTGGAAGCACTGCAATCATTCCTAAAATGATTGACACCTTCCTGTTTAAATCACACTTAATCTCCTTCAATGCCTGCTTGACAAATATGTTTTTTATTTTTTTCTTTATCTGTATACAATCTTTCACTCTCGCTATTTTGTCTTATGATAGATGTGTTGCTATATGCTTTCCACTGAGATACAATGAGATTGTGACTAGTAAATCAATATTGGTGATAACAGCCACATTATGGATTCTTGCAGGACTGGGCGTTCTCATAGGTGTGATTTTTATCAGCAGACTCTCATTCTGCAAATCCACTGTGATAGACAGTTATTTCTGTGATCACGCCCCCATGCTTCTTTTGGCGTGCAATGATAACACTCCAAGTATGGTGATTAATTGGTCACATCCTATTGTGCTTCTCTGGATTCCATTGCTTTTTATCACAGGTACATACATTTGTATAGCAAGAGCCTTATTAAAAATTGCAGCAACCTCAGAGCGTCTCAAAGCCATGAAAACCTGCACCGCTCATTTGATCTTGGTGAGTGTGTTTTACTTTCCTTTTATTATCACATATGGAATGGGCTCTAACATTCACCAGAACGCCAGGATTATTAACATGTCTCTGACGACCATCTTGCCGCCTGCATTGAATCCAATCATTTACTCTCTGAAGACAGAGGAATTCACAGCATCTATTAAAAAGCTTTACAGAAGAAAGAAGATACACTATAGAGAAAAAATTAATAAATATTTTCATCACAAATGAATGGCTACCAATCAATCAAGCTTTATTTGTGTAGTACTTTTCATTCAAGTAAATGCAGTTCAAAGTGCTTTTCATTCAAAGGCAATGTGATTGAACAGAAGGTTAAAACAATAAAACAATGACAACTAATACACCCAAACATTTACATTAAAACTTGAAAATATAAAAATAAAGAATGCTAAAATAATAAAATTTATTTTAAATTTATTTAATTTAAAAATAAAATTGAAGTCCAGAAATAAAATCAGGGAATAAAACCCAAAATGGTAAAACAATAAAAAATGAAATTATAATTATAAAACAATGACACCCTAAAAAAAAGTTTCCGTTTAAAAGATTTTCGGTTGCCCTCCGATCCTCAGGGAGGTTGTGCCAATGAAGCCTGGGGCCGCCCCCTCACCTGTTTAGGCCCTTGCTCACTTAGCGCTGCGCTGCCACACTGCACTGCCAGCTGCATTGCTCGAATTTCCCAGCTCTGGAAATCATACAAAAGCTGCCCTGCTGTCTGGTCCTTCTCCATACTAAAGCCATAGCGCTGCCTGGCTCATTCTGCATGCTAAAGCCATAGCGCTGCCTAGCTCATTCTGCATGCTGAAGCCATAGCGCTGCCAGGCTCATTCTGCATGCTAAAGCCATAGCGCTGCCTGGCTCATTCTGCATGCTAAAGCCATAGCGCTGCCTGGCTCATTCTGCATGCTAAAGCCATAGCACTGCCTGGCTCATTCTGCATGCTAAAGCATAGTGCTGACTGGCTCTTTCTGCTGCATTGCTCGTTTTTGGTATGCTGTCACTCCTGTGCTGCCCTTGCTCATACGGCATGCTATTGCCTCATTTGCTAGCTGCATTTGCTCAAATGATCCTGCTTATTACTAAATCATGCCACATACCCGCCAATACCCCAGCATCCACCTGTGAGCTCTGCTTCTCAAAACCCACATTGTTTTTGTTACTTTTCAAGAGTTGCAGTGGTCATCTCAGGTTCCGTTACATACTCTTTGAATGTAACAAGTGACAATACACCTATCTGGGCCAGTTGGTCTTTACGTGAGGTGTGGTTATGGTACCTGTCGGCATGTCGCTATTTTGATGCTGTTCGTTACAAATGCCGCAACACAAATAAACATGCATATTTCACCGTGGTTATGCAGTGCCTCTCCTTTTATGCATCACTGTTGTGATGTCAAACATGCCGATGCTGTATCTTACAACTAACTTTTCCTCCTCAGCCAAGTGGGAAATTTCGGTGTTTTTCCAAATTTCAAGCATTCCCACTGTGATTTTCCTTAGTGCAAATTCAAAGTTTGCAGAGATACACAGGAGAGGCACCTCATGCCTACGGTGAAATATGATGGTTGGTCAGTGATGTTTTCCAGGAGATTTTGATTCCAGCGGTCCAGGGACAATGGTTAAGGTCAATGGTATCATGGATTCCATCAAGTATCAGGTCATTTTGGCTGACGATCAGTTTGCCTCTACCACAAGGCTGAGAATTAGCTGTAGGTGGACTTTCCAGAAAGACAATTACTGTACCCAAATCACAATACACACACAAATGGTTCTGCGACAGCAAAATATATGTTCTGCAATGGCCATCTCAGAAGTTGGATTTCAATCCAATCGAAAACCTGTGGGCTCAACTGAAGAGGGCAGTTCATAAACACACACCCAAGAATGTGAAGGATATTGCAAGGATCTGCATAGAGGAATGGTCCAAATATGTTATCATGAAATCTATTTTTTATTAAATTAATGTTTCATTTTGGCTGGTTCCACTGACACAATTAATAAAGTACAGTATTTTTCATATGATATGCGGTCATATCAATAATTATATTGTTTATTTTTATTTGGGCATTGACAGTCATGTGTGCCAATAATTATGGAGCCCCCTGTATATCCCAGGAAACCAATGCAGACCTATATGAAGAAGACAAGGGCATATGAAAACCACTGACTGAATAACCAATGAACAATTAACCATTAAACAATTAAAACAATTACAGACGAGTGAAAACATGAGAGGGGAAATCAGACGACCCCTTGTGGCCACCAGGGGCATTGCATTAATGGCATTGGTTGTGCTAGACGAACGAGTCCAAATAACAGAAATGAAATGAATGTATGAACTGTGCCATACATAAGCATGATGTAACTTACATCAAAGGACAAAATACAAAACTCTCTTAAACTTATGTTAAACACAGACCTTATATTCGTTAGAAATCAAAATGCCTATGGGAAAAAAGCATGAGGAATCTGCAGAGGGAACACATGGCTCAAAATGCTAACTCTTTTCCGGGATTTTTCATCATTACATTACATTACATTATTGGCATTTGGCAGACGCTCTTATCCAGAGCGACGTACAGTTGATTAGACTAAGCAGGAGACAATCCTCCCCTGGAGCAATGCAGGGTTAAGGGCCTTGCTCAAGGGCCCAACGGCTGTGGGGATCTTATTGTGGCTGCAGCGGGATTAGAACCACCGACCTTGCGTGTCCCAGTCCTTTACCTTAACCACTACGCTACAGGCCGCCCTATGGAATTAGGACTACAAACTGTAGCACTCCATTATGACTGGAAGAGAGTGCTAGAGTCAGATGAGATCAACATTAAATGTGTTTGGCAGCAAAAGAGGAATACAAGGAGAAGCACCTCCTAATTTACCCATTTCCACCCCCCCCCCCCCCCCGATATCTGTGTGTAAGTGTCAATATCTCAAAAATGTTTTATTGCACACGCATGGTTGGGGACTTAAATGAAAGAAGAGAGTTCTGACATTCCGAAACCTGAGACAGCACAAATTCATGTCAGAGCATGTACACACAGGGTATCCAAAAGTACACTAAAACACAAAAAAAGCCTTGTGTTTTTATAGTTTAGCAATGAATATCTCAATTTCTAAGTCAAGGACCAACCCTAAACTATGTTACATTGTGCACAAACTCGATGTCAACTTGTGTACAAAATATAGTAAAGATATTTACAGGTATTAAAATTTCAGATGAGGTTTCTCAAAACTGCACCCAGATGGCGTCAAATGTCCCCAAATATATCCAATTATGAAACATCTGCAGATCTTTCTGTCCAGACACATGAATGATCGGAAAAGCTTATTGTTCTATTAAAGCCGTGTGTGTGTTTTATTCGCATAACTGAGAGTATGTTTGTATAAAGCTCCCCAAAAAGGATTACTCAACCTAATGCTTTCTTACAAATCCGCATTACATTTAAAATGGAACTTTATTTCAAAATTAGGTTAGCCAGAGTCCTGACAGCTCTGTTTGCCACTATAATTACAAATTTACAAAAAAGGTAGGAAACCCCCCTACAAGAAGTGTGCCATGTTTGTTCAGTATTGAAATGACCTAGCAATGAAATTCTGCAATGTACGCAAGTACTTCAAGATGGAATTTTCATCGGTTTTCTCTTCTTTCCTTTCAACTTTCCTTTCTATTTGGAAAATTAACTTTGTGAGATACCATACAGATGCAACAAACATATTGACAGAAACCTTTGAATTTTGCCTTCGCAATGCACCTATTAACATATAATAATAATAGTTTTAAAACTCTTTAAATTAGATGAATAAGGCAAATTCGGCCCATTTCATTCAAAATGAAACAAGGTGCTAATTATTCTCTAGAAAGGGAGGGGCGATGCCATGTGCGAGAACGCCAACTGTAAACCATGATAAAATGACATACAAAAGCTAGGCTATTTGCTTCTTTTGAGGTAAACATTTTTCATCACGGAACACATTTCATTACGGAAAATGGCACAGTGGACTGGACATCATGAGTAAGTGCACTTCTTACGTGCATACTGAAACTTAGTTTAAATATTCAGTAATATGCACATTTTTTAATTCCCACCCTCTAACCATTGCATCTCAAAATAATACATACGTGATGTGTAGGGGCATAGCCAGGACTCTAAAACTGGGTATCCTCACACAATTGGTATTAGCATACTGTATCTAGGTTTGAGGAAAAAGCAGAAATAACTTAGCTAAACATTACATTACATTACATTACAGGCATTTGGCAGACGCTCTCATCAAGAGTGACGTACAGTCGATTAGACTGAGCAGGAGACAATCCTCCCCTGGTGCAATGCAGGGTTAAGGGTCTTGCTCAAGGGCCCAACGGCTGTGCGGATCTTATTGTGGCTACACCGGGGATCGAACCACCGACCGCCGACCTTGGGGGTCCCAGTCAAGTACCTTAACCACTACCCTACAGGCTGCCCCTAAACAGACCAACTCCAAGAACAAGTGTATTCTTACGATCATATTGGTAAATGCGTGTGCTGTATTGCAACTTCTCTCTGTGTTCGTCTGAATATTCAGTAATGTGCGTTTGTAAATTACCATTACAATAACTTGCATACTCTGTACTTCCACAGTGTTGTTTTTCCCATGTCCATCCTGCGAAGAGTGTGATGCCCCTTTGTGCTTGCAGCTAAACATGAACTGTTTTGAAAAATGACACGCACGTGTTTGTGAATGGCATCTTCGTTGTATGTAGTTTGTGTGGTGATTGTAAAATGTATTTGTTTCTATCTTCTAAATGGCTCACTGAGTATTGCTTTTTTCTTAGAGGTAGGGAGGGGTCAGGCCAGGTATGAAAAGCCTACTTATCTGGCAGGACCGCATGCCACATTAATATTCATTGCAGAAAGGCCATTAGCCCTCCCATTGTCAACTGGTGCTGAAAAATAGTAGTGATAACACTATGTTTTTGTAATTTATTTTATATTCATAATTGGATTTGCTCAAATATTTTGTCATCTTTTGATGCCTAGATGAACAAATTTCAGTGATCCAAAAATGTTGTTACAATTGATTAGTATGTGTTTTTACAGCATTCATGTTTTCAAAACTACTATTTACAATTTGTATGATTCTAGAGCAATTTACAACCAACATATGATTCTGACCTACTCTTGTGAAAACAAAGGCATAAAACGCTTTGGAATCACTGTATTTAAAGTTGATGAAAATGACAAAAATCAGAGCATGGCACAGTCACCACTTTTCCTCATTTTGCCCTCAGGCCCCAGAGGATTAACCAGGCTGAGGTTTTATTATGCGGTTTTTATTATCTTGTAAATATGAACGCAACCATAATTTGAGATGTTGATGTCTCAACAGCGTGGATGGGGTTCAAATCCTGCAGTGCTTTGAGCCATAAATAAACAATAAAAGAAATTAATAAAAATCACAGACAATCATGTTGCATTAATTATACATGAGCATTTCTTTTATTTTCTGCTCCCTTGGTGTTTTGCTCTCAGTCAACATTCCGGGATATAAGAAGGACAGTGAATGCTTTGACTCACTACAGTCTCTTCCAACTGATCTATCATCAAGTTCAAGGCCACACGTCTACTCACAAGAGAAAGATTTTATGACAGTGGCTTCCAACCAATAGATTATTAGTTAGACCATTAGTTATTCTATATGAGAGATATCGACTATTAACTATTAACTATTTGGTCTATGCACGTTCTTATTGGTAAGTATTAAGCCTTAATTAATTTAAGAGCTACAGTTTTCTGTTTAGCTTGACGTGCATAGTAATTATTCTAATAGAACTTTGAATCTAAACTAAGTACTGTGTTTCCCTTTCTCGAGAGAAAATATGAAATGTAAAATATGTATGCGCGTAAGTGAGAAAAGGGCACTCTGACCAGGCAAAACTGTTTCAGGACACCTGCTTATTATAGAGAATAGAGTTTGCAAAGATTGCTGACTGAACACCAATGACAGGAATAAAACTGGAAGTATGAATCCTTTCATATGAAATCAAAGGGGGGTATTGGGCACTTGGAGCAAAATGCACAGGTACTCAGGTACCCAGTTCTACCCCGGATGTGTCTGTATTTTATGAAGTCGTTAAACGTATGACAAACTAGAATTCATAATGTGATCTTAGCCCTGGAATTATTCAAAATTATTATTTGAGACACACAAGATCCATTAACTCAAGAAAGAAGAATGAATGAATCTGAGCTTCTGTGATTTTTGAAGATAATTACTTGATGAATTGTTAACTTTGTCACGCTTGAGGGATTCATTATTGCAGGTTAACCTGTTGCTTATTTCCAGGTCCTGAAGGACTGGCTTTTCAGAAGGTGAGAAACAGTGAGGAGCAAACAAACCTGCCATGAGCCCCCTGAATTCAGTCCACTTTACAAACACCAGTATTGTGCATCCTGACTTCTTTTTCATAAGTGGTTTTGCTGGTATTCCCCACACAAACTACTACTATGTCTTCATGTGCTTTGTTTATGTTCTCACAGTAGTGGTAAACACTTTTGTCATGTTTATGATTTACACTGACCACTGTCTCCACAGTCCAAAGTACATAGCAGTTTTTAATTTGGCTCTGTGTGACTTGGGTGGAAGCACTGCAATCATTCCTAAAATGATTGACACCTTCCTGTTTAAATCACACTTAATCTCCTTTAATGCCTGCTTGACAAATATGTTTTTTATTTTTTTCTTTATGTGCATACAATCTTTCACTCTCGCTATTTTGTCTTATGATAGATGTGTTGCTATATGCTTTCCACTGAGATACAATGAGATTGTGACTAGTAAATCAATATTGGTGATAACAGCCACATTATGGATTCTTGCAGGAGTGGGCGTTCTCATAGGTGTGATTTTTATCAGCAGACTCTCATTCTGCAAATCCACTGTGATAGACAGTTATTTCTGTGATCACGCCCCCATGCTTCTTTTGGCGTGCAATGATAACACTCCAAGTGTGGTGATTAATTGGACACATCCTATTGTGCTTCTCTGGCTTCCATTACTGTTTATCACAGGTACATACATTTGTATAGCAAGAGCCTTATTAAAAATTGCAGCAACCTCAGAGCGTCTCAAAGCCATGAAAACCTGCACCTCTCATTTGATCTTGGTGAGTGTGTTTTACTTTCCTTTTATTATCACATATGGATTGGGCTCTAACATTCACCAGAATGCCAGGATTATTAACATGTCTCTGACGACCATCTTGCCGCCTGCGTTGAATCCAATCATTTACTCTCTGAAGACAGAGGAATTCACAGCATCTATTAAAAAGCTTTACAGAAGAAAGAAGATACACTATAGAGAAACAATTAATAAATATTTTCATCACAAATGAATGGATATCAATCAATCAATCAATCAATCAAACTTTATTTGTATAGTACTTTTCATTCAAGTAAATGCAGTTCAAAGTGCTTTTCATTCAAAGGCAATGTGATTGAACAGAAGGTTAAAACAATAAAACAATGACAACTAATACACCCAAGCATTTACATTAAAACTTGAAAATATAAAAATAAAGAATGCTAAAATAAATTAAGATGGATTAAATCTGAAGGTACATTTCGAGTTTACGTTTAAAAGATTTTCTGTTGCCCTCCGATCCTCAGGGAGGTTGTGCCAATGAAGTTTGGGGCCGCCCCCTCACCTGTTTAGGCCCTTGCTCACTTAGCGCTGCTCTACCACGCTGCGCTGCCAGACTGCCAGCTGCATTGCTCGAATTTCCCAGCTCTGGAAATCATACAAAAGCTGCCCTGCTGTCTGGCTCATTCTGCCTGCTAAACCCATAGCGCTGCCTAGCTCATTCTGCATGGTAAACCCATAGCACTGCCTGGCTCATTCTGCATGCTAAAGCCATAGCGCTGCCTGGCTCATTCTCCATACTAAAGCCATAGCGCTGCCTGGCTCATTCTGCATGCTAAAGCCATAGCGCTGCCTGGCTCATTCTCCATGCTAAAGCCATAGCGCTGCCTGGCTCATTCTGCATGCTAAAGCCATAGCGCTGCCTGGCTCATTCTCCATATTAAAGCCATAGCGCTGCCTGGCTCATTATGCATGCTAAACCCATAGCGCTGCCTGGCTCATTCTGCATGCTAAAGCCATAGCGCTGCCTGGCTCATTCTGCATGCTAAAGCCATAGCGCTGCCTAGCTCATTCTGCATACTGAAGCCATAGCGCTGCCTGGCTCATTCTGCAAGCTACAGCCATAGCGCTGCCTAGCTCATTCTGCATACTGAAGCCATAGCACTGCCAGGCTCATTCTGCATGCTAAAGTCATAGCGCTGCCTGGCTCATTCTGCATGCTAAAGCCATAGTGCTGACTGGCTCTTTCTGCTGCATTGCTCGTTTTTGGTATGCTGTCACTCCTGTGCTGCCCTTGCTCATATGGCATGCTATTGCCTCATTTGCTAGCTGCATTTGCTCAAATGATCCTGCTTATTACTAAATCATGCCACATACCCGCCAATACCCCAGCATCCACCTGTGAGCTCTGCTTCTCAAAACCCACATTGTTTTTGTTACTTTTCAAGAGTTGCAGTGGTCATCTCAGGTTCCGTTACATACTCTTTGAATGTAACAAGTGACAATACACCTATCTGGGCCAGTTGGTCTTTACGTGAGGTGTGGTTATGGTACCTGTCGGCATGTCGCTATTTTGATGCTGTTCGTTACAAATGCCGCAACACAAATAAACATGCATATTTCACCGTGGTTATGCAGTGCCTCTCCTTTTATGCATCACTGTTGTGATGTCAAACATGCCGATGCTGTATCTTACAACTAACTTTTCCTCCTCAGCCAAGTGGGAAATTTCGGTGTTTTTCCAAATTTCAAGCATTCCCACTGTGATTTTCCTTAGTGCAAATTCAAAGTTTGCAGAGATACACAGGAGAGGCACCTCATGCCTACGGTGAAATATGATGGTTGGTCAGTGATGTTTTCCAGGAGATTTTGATTCCAGCGGTCCAGGGACAATGGTTAAGGTCAATGGTATCATGGATTCCATGTATCAGGTCATTTTGGCTGACGATCAGTTTGCCTCTACCACAAGGCTGAGAATTAGCTGTAGGTGGACTTTCCAGAAAGACAATTACTGTACCCAAATCACAATACACACACAAATGGTTCTGCGACAGCAAAATATATGTTCTGCAATGGCCATCTCAGAAGTTGGATTTCAATCCAATCGAAAACCTGTGGGCTCAACTGAAGAGGGCAGTTCATAAACACACACCCAAGAATGTGAAGGATATTGCAAGGATCTGCATAGAGGAATGGTCCAAATATGTTATCATGAAATCTATTTTTTTATTAAATTAATGTTTCATTTTGGCTGGTTCCACTGACACAATTAATAAAGTACAGTATTTTTCATATGATATGCGGTCATATCAATAATTATATTGTTTATTTTTATTTGGGCATTGACAGTCATGTGTGCCAATAATTATGGAGCCCCCTGTATATCCCAGGAAACCCATGCAGACCTATATGAAGAAGACAAGGGCATATGAAAACCACTGACTGAATAACCAATGAACAATTAACCATTAAACAATTAAACAATTACATACATTGAGACGAGTGAAAACATTAGAGGGGAAATCAGACGACCCCTTGTGGCCACCAGGGGCATTGCATTAATGGCATTGGTTGTGCTAGACGATAGAGTCCAAATAACAGAAATGAAATGAATGTATGAACTGTGCCATACATAAGCATGATGTAACTTACATCAGAGGACAAAATACAAAACTCTCTTAAACTTATGTTAAACACAGACCTTATATTCGTTAGAAATCAAAATGCCTATGGGAAAAAAGCATGAGGAATCTGCAGAGGGAACACATGGCTCAAAATGCTAACTCTTTTCCTGGATTTTTCATCATGGAATTAGGACTACGAACTGTAGCACTCCATTATGACTGGAAGAGAGTGCTAGAGTCAGATGAGATCAACATTAAATGTGTTTGGCAGCAAAAGAGGAATACAAGGAGAAGCACCTCCTAATTTACCCATTTCCACCCCCCCCCCGATATCTGTGTGTAAGTGTCAATATCTCAAAAAATCTTTATTGCACACGCATGGTTGAAGACTTAAATGAAAGAAGAGACTTCTGACATTCCGAAACCTGAGACAGCACAAATTCATGTCAGAGCATGTACACACAGGGTATCCAAAAGTACACTAAAACACAAAAAAAGCCTTGTGTTTTTATAGTTTAGCAATGAATATCTCAATTTCTAAGTCAATGACCAACCCTAAACTATGTTACATTGTGCACAAACTCGATGTCAACTTGTGTACAAAATATAGTAAAGATATTTACAGGTATTAAAATTTCAGATGAGGTTTCCCAAAACTGCACCCAGATGGCGTCAAATATCCCCAAATATATCCAATTATGAAACATCTGCAGATCTTTCTGTCCAGACACATGAATGATCGGAAAAGCTTATTGTTCTATTAAAGCCGTGTGTGTGTTTTATTCGCATAACTGAGAGTATGTTTGTATAAAGCTCTCCAAAAAGGATTACTCAACCTAATGCTTTCTTACAAATCTGCATTACATTTAAAATGGAACTTTATTTCAAAATTAGGTTAGCCAGAGTCCTGACAGCTCTGTTTGCCACTATAATTACAGATTTACAAAAAAGGTAGGAAACCCCCCTACAAGAAGCGTGCCATGTTTGTTCAGTATTAAAATGACCTAGCAATGAAAACCTAGCAATGAAGTACTTCAAGATGGAATTTTCATCGGTTTTCTCGAAAATCGATTATGAAATAAAACAGTCAGAAAATAGTCGTGGCTTCATAACCAGGTATGATATTTGGTTCGATAAATTTGGTTCCATAAATATTTGCAAATAAGAGGTAGATACGAATCTTAAGTGCTGTTCTCGCTTCAGTCTGTTTAACCCTCTGGGGTCGGTGGTGTCGACTCCAACACGATAAGATCAACTTTCCTTTCTATTTGGAAAATTAACTTTGTGAGATACCATACAGATGCAACAAACATATTGACAGAAACCTTTGAATTTTGCCCTCGCAATGCACCTATTAACATATAATAGTGTAGGAACTACAACTTCCACATTCCCACATGAAAATTCTGCGACGTCCACCACGAATGACGTCTAACTTGGTTCAGCCAATCCCGTAATGGCGGGAGCAATAAACGGTCCCGTATAAGAGCAAGACATGTTCTTGGGATCTCTCTTCTGCTTTTTCTGCCTCTTCTGCTTCTTCTCTTCGACGCACCCTTTTTGGCCATTCGCTTCAGCTCATCTGCTCCGAGACTCGGACAGAGGCTGAATGCTGCACAGCGCACTACCAGGCCTACGGACACACCCCGTTACCTCGCGGTAACTTCGTGGCCTATAGCGAGTGGAAACTGGTGTACGCGGAACGCTACATCAGTTTACTCCTGCAAAGCTCACAACAACGAAACAGCAACAAACTTTTACACCTGGAAAAGGACCAGCGGATCAGACGACAACGCGCTGCTAAGACGGGAACACCCCAGCCTGCGCATCTCTCCCGGACACCATTCACAGCACCATCGCCGCTTCTACAAGGACAGCATGTCTTTTGGACCCAGCAATGCGTATGGACTCAGTAAGAAAACAAACATTCAGGCATAGCCAGTGTTTAGTTTAGTCTTAACTGTTTTTGTGAATCTGTGTTTCAATATTTACCATCCAACCATTGTAATGTGTTTGGTTAGCTACATATATATGTACGTGAATTGATTCGCCGTCTTTTGCGCATATATAGAGTAAAACTACGCAAGTAGTCCCTTCTCACAGCTAACCCCAACTCATTACCACACCCAGAACTCTAGCGACACGCGCGCTTGCGCGCGCCACACACACGCACACACACATACCCAACTAAATTTCCTTACTAACTTCCCGTTAGTTTATCTGTTATGTGTTTGTATGTTTGTTTAATAAATATATTTTATTAAACCCCGGTGTCCGTTTTGGAATCGCATAGACATGAGAGCCGAGTTAAAGCAGTCTTTCGAAGAACTTCCAACCTTCAGGTTATCGGTATGTTTAATCATTAATATTGGTTATTTTAATTATTAATTAAAATACTAAATTTGTGGTTAGATATTCTGATAATAGTAATTTTATGAGACTGATTACTTTTTGCAGTTATACTGCTACACAACGTTTAACTGGCGCCCCGGTTTCGTAGAGAGTAAAATCCCTGCGTTATTTGGCGGCCCGTGCGAGGACCCTACATAATTTGGAGTCCCGTGCGAGGACCCCTACATATTTTGGAGCCCCGTGTGAGGAAGACTAGCTTTGGCTCAAATTTCATGTCTTGTGACTTCATAACGAATTCCCCTTCCGAATTTGGAGCTCTGCGTGAGAAAGACGAGCTTTGGCTCATGTCACGTGACTCCAGAACGAATTCTCGGCTTTCTTTCTCAGCTAAATTGCCACCAGTGCAATTTTTTGAAAATACCGCTAGATGTCACCCTTGTACCATTTTTGAAAGCCTGCATGAGCCGCTTTCTCAATATACTGCCCCCTCGTGTAACATTGTGGCATTACATTCGTAATCTTACACGGTAGTTTGTTGATTGGCATTTATCTTCCGGTATAATACGTATTATCAATAATAGTATTATTAGCCGCACTGTATTATTAATTATAATTACTTTGTCAAAGTAATTTTAATAATTAATTGAATTTTACATTTAAATCCAAATTTAATTGTAATTTCAACCAATCACATTCTGGTATTTAGGATTAATGTGATCAGCATCACAGTTCCTATTTTACGGTCTGAATATCCGCCATATGTTCGGTCATTTTGCTGTTGTTGCATTGCAGTACCGCTAGTGCAACTCGAGTCCCTGTGTGATGCTATAGCTACCTTGTACTATAGTTAGAGAATATTCAAAGAGCCTTTTAAATTCTTTATCCTTCATCACAACTTGTATGTTGGATTGTGATATTGGGAAACAATTCATTGCCAACTGTTAGGAGCTCAAGGCCCTTGTCAAATTGTTAACTTCAAGAGTACCCTCTTAAGTTACTGATTTTAGCTTTTAGCTTTATTTGGCTTGAGATATGGAACCCATATCTATTGATGAGTACCTTTCCTTTTTAGCCCAAGGTTTAGCACCTGGCTACATAGCTTTCCTGAATCAGATGAACCTCACTGATTGTAGGAAAGAAATGTTCTCATTAATCAACGAGAAAGGTCACTCCCCCAACCATTCAAAAGACCCAATTCTAAGTTGTCTGGTCTTGAATTTTGCCAGACAGATTAGTCTTGCTCTTCAGAGCAACAAAAACTTAGAATCAGAGATGGCATACCTCAGAGGACAACACACCAGTGTTTTACTTGAGCTTCAAACTGTTGGCAAGAAAGCAGTACAATACTTGCGTGATCTGCATTCAGCCGAATCAGATCTTTGTTCCTACAGAGAGGAATTATTTCAGTTGAAGAGTAGATGCCACAAGCTACTGCATCCACTCTCTTCTGTAAGCCTGCTTTCTCAGGCTTGCCCAACTCCAGCTTCTCCTGCTTCCTCCTTACACCACAAGGCAGGGGAAGGGGGGTCACAAATTGATTCGGGTTTGTCAGATCCCGGTTCCACAACTTGCTCTGATGGACACTCGTCAGTCTCCTCTGATTGCAGTGCTGTTGACCACCCATGCAATGGTTTGCCCACCTCTTCCCTGGAGAGGGAAAGGGGGGACTCCATCCCAACGGTGGTCCATCTCCGCAAGGGAGAAACAGTCAGGCAAGTACAGGACTGCACCTTCCATGCCCACCCCTCTCATGAGGAGGTCAGGGAACCCTCCCGTGGACACGGTAGAGGAGATCTAACGTTATTAATTGGGCACACAAAAAGCAACGCTAATCCCGCTAGCTTTCCCTTTATAACTGAGAGGATAGGTGACAGCTCTGTACAGTACACTGACAGCGACAATTCATCTTCTGCCAACCATTGTGAGAATGACTGTTTTGTAGCTCCGCCCCCTAAACCAAACCGAGGACGTCGAGCTCCGCATGAAACGCATTCACATTCAAATGTGATTTCAGTCTCTCCTTCTCCAAACAGGCAAACTAGTGCAACTTCACATGGTCTTCGCTTTGAGGAGCTAGAGGCCATGGCGAAGTATGTCCACACATTTGACCCCAAGGACTCCAAATTTAACATTCAGAGTTACTTGAGAGAAGTTGACTACTGTCTCTCGGATCTGCCCAGGGCAACCGATCGAGAAAAGGTACGACTTGTATGGAAAACCTCTACCAGAGAGATCCATACATTTATGGAACAACTTCCACCACAGGTTCGTTCCAGCTATCCCAAGGTTTGTGAAGCGTTGGTAGCTGAGTACCTGCCACGGTTTGATCAGGCCACAGCTATGATCAAATCTGTGGAGGTTAAACATAGCCGTACAGAACGACCAAAAGACTTTTACCAACGACTTAAACATGCTTTTTTCCAGGGCAGAAACGGACCAGGCTTAGATGAAGATCAAGCCTTCAAATCCCTTTTTGTGCACAACCTGCACCCCTGTGTCCGAACTCATGTTTCACTGTTTTCAAGGGGCCAACACTCAGCCCTTGAATTAAGAAATTAAGCCCAAATGGTCTGGGACACTTTAAGGATTGTGCCCAGGAACGAGGTATTGGAAACAGCTAAGCACGTTGTTCCAACCAAGCCCGCCGGCACTTCCCAAGTTGCCCCATTAAAATCTAATGGCTCAAAACAACGGCATGTGAGTAAGTTCCCGGTTAAGAGCCACCGTGGTCGCTTCTCACACTCTGATTCCAGCCGGAATTGGAGAGAAGACCGACCCGGTAGGCCCAAGCCTCAGAGTCACCAGCATGACTCTGATAGGGAAGATACCTTGTCTGTAGAGAGCTTCTTCAGTTCCTCTGAGGACAACTAAAGCCTCTAACCTTTGTTCAGTAGTGTGTATGCCTTGAGTAACCACTCCAAAGAGCTATCTGGTCTTGTTCAACCTCCATCAAAAGACGTTGAATAAGACTGATCTATAGCCGTGCTCTCCTCACAGGCAGACTCCCAGCTGATGCTTTGACCACTTTCTTTTGCACACCTTTCCTACCAAAGGGGGGTGGCAAAATAAACTGGTAGTTTATAGCAGCCACTTAGATTTGCATGTAGCAGCAGCAAACGCAGATCGTAAGTAGGTACTGTAGAGTTAAATCCGACACCTGCTATAACTCATAAACGTTCATTGCTTCTTTCTATACCTACTGAACCATCGTAAAGTATTGCATGTAGAAACTACAGTGTAATCTTTACAAGTATATTGCCACACCCCAGTGTGCCTTACTCCACCTCTTCCCCAAGCAAGACAAGACCACTTGTGAGCTTACCACATCATTTAGAAATGAGACCACCTCTCCATTTCCTTCCTGATGACACAGCCATAAGGTTAAGCTTGGATACAGAAAGCTGCCCTAATTTGAAAATGTCCCCACATATTTCAGATGACAACCCTCGTCAGCAACCTGACTGTAGGGACTAGAACAATTGGTCAGTCTGAACAAGACTTCCAAAAAGGCTACAGCCTCTCCATCCTAGACCCCTACATCATCTGAACATTTTCATGGCTGGGTCATTCCTGTTGGTGCTCCACCTTCTGGACACCATCCAATAACTAACAAAACACCTGAACTAACAAAACGACTAACCCTTTCACCAAGGTTTCTCATGTTTTGTGACAATGTATTCACTGTTCGACCTTAGTGTTTCACATTGTTTGTATCATGTGTTTTAGACCAGTTTAGTTAATTGTTGATAAATGCCTGGATGTTTGTCAGTCAATTGTGAACTGTGTTACCGACCCAATGTACTTGACCTGTGGACTGTGAACTGACTTTTGTGCTCTCGAGGAACACTGGCTTCAGCCGCATCCTGAGACCACAGGGGGGATGTAGGAACTACAACTTCCACATTCCCACAGGAAAATTCTGCGACGTCCACCACGAATGACGTCTAACTTGGTTCAGCCAATCCCGTAATGGCGGGAGCAATAAACGGTCCCGTATAAGAGCAAGACACGTTCTTGGGATCTCTCTTCTGCTTTTTCTGCCTCTTCTGCTTCTTCTCTTCGACGCACCCTTTTTGGCCATTCGCTTCAGCTCATCTGCTCCGAGACTCGGACAGAGGCTGAATGCTGCACAGCGCACTACCAGGCCTACGGACACACCCCGTTACCTTGCGGTAACTTCGTGGCCTATAGCGAGTGGAAACTGGTGTACGCGGAACGCTACATCAGTTTACTCCTGCAAAGCTCACAACAACGAAACAGCAACGAACTTTTACACCTGGAAAAGGACCAGCGGATCAGACGACAACGCGCTGCTAAGACGGGAACACCCCAGCCTGCGCATCTCTCCCGGACACCATTCACAGCACCATCGCCGCTTCTACAAGGACAGCATGTCTTTTGGACCCAGCAATGCGTATGGACTCAGTAAGAAAACAAACATTCAGGCATAGCCAGTGTTTAGTTTAGTCTTAACTGTTTTTGTGAATCTGTGTTTCAATATTTACCATCCAACCATTGTAATGTGTTTGGTTAGCTACATATATATGTACGTGAATTGATTCGCCGTCTTTTGCGCATATATAGAGTAAAACTACGCAAGTAGTCCCTTCTCACAGCTAACCCCAACTCATTACCACACCCAGAACTCTAGCGACACACGCGCTTGCGCGCGCCACACACACATACCCAACTAAATTTCCTTACTAACTTCCCGTTAGTTTATCTGTTATGTGTTTGTATGTTTGTTTAATAAATATATTTTATTAAACCCCGGTGTCCGTTTTGGAATCGCATAGACATGAGAGCCGAGTTAAAGCAGTCTTTCGAAGAACTTCCAACCTTCAGGTTATCGGTATGTTTAATCATTAATATTGGTTATTTTAATTATTAATTAAAATACTAAATTTGTGGTTAGATATTCTGATAATAGTAATTTTATGAGACTGATTACTTTTTGCAGTTATACTGCTACACAACGTTTAACTGGCGCCCCGGTTTCGTAGAGAGTAAAATCCCTGCGTTATTTGGCGGCCCGTGCGAGGACCCTACATAATTTGGAGTCCCGTGCGAGGACCCCTACAATAGTAATAGTTTTAAAACTCTTTAAATTAGATGAATAAGGCAAATTCGGCCCATTTCATTCAAAATGAAACAAGGTGCTAATTATTCTCTAGAAAGGGAGGGGCGATGCCATGTGCGAGAATGCCAACTGTAAACCACGATAAAATGACATACAAAAGCTAGGCTATTCGCTTCTTTTGAGGTAAACATTTTTCATCACGGAACACATTTCATTACGGAAAATGGCACAGTGGACTGGACATCATGAGTAAGTGCATTTCTTACATGTGTACTGAAACTTAGTTTAAATATTCAGTAATATGCGCATTTTTTAATTCCCACCCTCTACCATTGCATCTCAAAATAATACATACGTGATGTGTAGGGGCATAGCCAGGACTCTAAAACTGGGTATCCTCACACAATTGGTATTAGCATACTGTATCTAGGTTTGAGGAAAAAGCAGAAATAACTTAGCTAAACATTACATTACATTACATTACAGGCATTTGGCAGACGCTCTCATCCAGAGTGACGTACAGTCGATTAGACTGAGCAGGAGACAATCCTCCCCTGGTGCAATGCAGGGTTAAGGGTCTTGCTCAAGGGCCCAACGGCTGTGCGGATCTTATTGTGGCTACACCGGGGATCAAGTACCTTAACCACTACCCTACAGGCTGCCCCTAAACAGACCAACTCCAAGAACAAGTGTATTCTTACGATCATATTGGTAAATGCGTGTGCTGTATTGCAACTTCTCTCTGTGTTCGTCTGAATATTCAGTAATGTGCTTTGTAAGTTACCATTACAATAACTTGCATACTCTATACTTCCACAGTGTTGTTTTTCCCATGTCCATCCTGCGAAGAGTGTGATGCCCCCTTGTGCTTGCAGCTAAACATGAACTGTTTTGAAAAATGACACGCACGTGTTTGTGAATGGTATCTTCATTGTATGTAGTTTGTGTGGTGATCGTAAAATGTATTTGTTTCTATCTTCTAGATGACTCACTGAGTATTGTTTTTTTCATAGAGGTAGGGAGGGGTCAGGCCAGGTATGAAAAGCCTACTTATCTGGCAGGACCGCATGCCAGAGATGCTCACAAGTCTTTGGTCATGAGTCCAAGTCAAGTCTCAAGTCTTTGGTCACAAATCCAAGTCAAGTCTCAAGTCTTTGGTCACGAGTCCAAGTCAAGTCTCTTATGGTTGTAATGAGCGTTCTATCATCTGCTGCATGCCATCCGGACTGCTTAGAACACTGCATAGCTATATCTAAGGAATTCAAAGCATGTAATCTATTATCATCACTCCTTTATCTATTAGCATACGTTATCAGCATTGATTTTTTGTTAGGTATAACGAGCGTGCGTCTACGTTTAAGTAGCAAATAACCGTGTTGTCTCCTTCTCACGTAATTTACATAGCAACTGAACTGTCTGATCACGCCGAATCACTGATAGCGCCAAGAGAAATTCAGAAAATGTGTAACTTTTAAAAGTTTAAAACAATCCAATGGTGGGACTTTTGCCATTTATGGACGGTGCGACAGAAACTTTCGGTGCCGTTGAACTTAATCGAATGCTTTCGTTCGAATGACAAAGTGCCGTTAAAAAGCAAATTGTATGGCTTTGTACTATTCGCGTATGCTAGCTACATCATGCTAACATCGTACAGGGACCAGTAAAGGCTTAGAACATGCTAGCACTTAGTTATTGTAAGTTTGATCACCTCTACTGTGAAGTAAAAAAGTGGACAAATTACGTTTTCTGTGAGAAATGTATTGGCGAACTCACGTGCACACAGCGGTCTACATTCTGAAGCTCCACTTTTCCCTCCCTATTTCAAAATGTCAAGTCCGGTAGGTATCTAACTGGCAAGCATGCTGTTAGAGCTAAATGTATTAAAGGGGACCTATGCTCATTTCCACTCTCTATATTCATATTCATTCTGGGACTTCACTAGAGTAGCTTTTCATGATTCACAGATTTAAAAAAACCTCTTTATTTATCCGTACAGAGCTCGAAATTGCGACCATTTCGCATAAACTCCCGAAATGTAATCTGTGTGACCTCGAAATATATCAGACTGTGTCGAGTAGAAAAAACCTTTCGAAACCGAGCGTTCAGAGCTGGAGCTTTTTTTTTAATCACAATAAAGTTAACTATCCGTTAAGTATCATTAGTGTACCAAATTTTTTGAAATTATATATTATTTTTGAATTATACCGCACATATTACATATAATCGCTTAAAGAACCCCAAGATATCAATGAGCACAAAAAAGACGTTAATTGTTGCTTAGTAACGTTAGCCTCTTAGCAGTTTAGCACGCTCAACATTCCACCAATGTTAAGTCAATGGAGGTCGTTTTTTAAAGCTTTATAGTTTAAAATGTATAAATCTAGAAAAAGCAACCTGACCAGAATATTTTATGGTGGCCACATGTCTAGCTTAAAAACTGTATGAGATACGTCCGGAAGAACCAGGAATAATAATGATAAGTAAAGAAGAACAGTTTGCATCTTTGGCAAGCAAACTAAGATCTGGATGATATAACGTTAACTACCACTTTTTATGTGTAGCAACTAGCAAAATCCATCTGGAACCACCGGGTTCTGAGAGAAGAACTGGTTCTTCTAATAATGTTGCAGGCTATATCAACAATATTTCTTTCTGAATATAGAGGGTGGCTAAAAATGGATATGGACTAACGGACGCTAATCTAATCACGTTAACCTCCCAGCTACTCTAATATCTTACGTTAGCGTACTACTGGCTTTGTAGCTAGCTATTGAGGTTAACGTGATTAGATTGGCGTTCGTTAGTCCATTTCTAAGATAGCTGATGCTGAGCTAAACATGTTTGCTAACCGTCAGGCGCTAACGTTAACTTCATTACCAAGTGACTGACCTATCTGGGTGCGTTTTCAGGTGCCTGATAAACTTGGATGTGGTCGATCCAGCATCATTTATGTAGATCCCGCAGACTTTGCATTTCAAATTAGTATAGCCAAAGGCTATAACAAATGGCACGGCAGTAGCAGGTGTGCTCGCCATGGTGTCTTACAGTTATCTGTGGCCGAAGCGGCGCGCGCCAGATGCGTAAGGTAGGTTACGTATGATGGAGGGAATGACATTCAGCTCGCCAGACATTTCCCTAATGCGCCAAAAAAGATTGTTCACGAGTCGCAAACCTCGAGTCCGAGTCAAGTCTCAAGTCTTTTGAGGACGAGACTCGACTCAAGTCTCTAGTCCAAGTCCAAGTCGCAGACTCGAGTCCCCATCTCTGCCGCATGCCAGATGAATATTCATTGAAGAAAGGCCATTAGCCCTCCCATTGTCAACTGGTGCTGAAAAATAGTAGTGACAACACTATGTTTTTGTAATTTATTTTATATTTATAATTGGAATTGCTAAAATATTTTGTCATCTTTTGATGCCTAGATGAACAAATTTCAGTGATCCAGAAATGTCCAGAAATCCAGAAATTTACAGCATTCATGTTTTCAAAACTACTATTTACAATTTGTATGATTCTAGAGCAATTTACAACCAACATATGATTCTGACCTACTCTTGTGAAAACAAAGGCATAAAACGCTTTGGAATCACTGTATTTAAAGTTGATGAAAATAACAAAAATTTCAGAGCATGGCACAGTCACCACTTTTCCTCATTTTTCCTCAGTTAACAAGGCCGAGGTTTTATTATGCGGTTTTTATTATCTTGTAAATATGAACGCAACCCTAATTTGAGATGTTGATGTCTCAAGAGCGTGGATGGGGTTCAAATCCTGCAGTGCCTTGAGCCATAAATAAACAATAAAAGAAATGAATAAAAATCCCAGACAATCATGTTGCATTAATTATACATGAGCATTTGTTTTATTTTCTGTTCCCTTGGTGTTTTGCTCTCAGTCAACATTCCGGGATATAAGAAGGACAGTGAATGCTTTGACTCACTACAGTCTCTTCCAACTGATCTATCATCAAGTTCAAGGCCATACATCTACTCACAAGAGATCGAAAAGAAATCGAAAGACAGTGGCTTCCAAACAATAGAAAATGAGTTATTCTATATGAGAGACTATTAACTATTAACTATTTGGTCTACGCATGGTAAGTATTAGACCTTAATTTATTCCTTAATTTATTTATGAGCTGCAGTTTTCTGTTTAGCTTGATGTGGATAGCAATTATTCTAATAAAATTTTGAATTTAAAATAAGTGTTTACTGTGTTTTTAAAAAGTAACAAAAGTGTAAAACTTACACAGAACCGGAATAATTTCACAGAAATTACCTGACTTATCTTTTAAACCTTTCCCTTTCCTGAGAGAAAATATGAAATGTAAAATATCTATGTGCGTAAGTGAGAAAGGCACACAACACCAGGTAAAACTGTTTTAGGACACCTGCTCATTATAGAGAATATAGTTTGCAAAGATTGCCGACTGAAAGGGGCGTATTGGGCACTCAGATCAAAATGCACAGGTGGTCGGGTACCCAGTCCTACCCCCAGATGTGTCTGTAACATGATTTTCATGTATTTTATATTAAAAAGGGATCGTTAAAAGAAAGACAAACTAGAATTCATCATTTGATTTTAGCCCTGGAATTATTTCTAATTATGATTTGAGACACAGTAGATCCATTAATTCAAGAAATAATAATTAATTAGTCTGAGCTTCTGTGGTTTTTGAAGATAATTATTTGATGAATTGTTAACGGTGTAGTGTTTGAGGAATCCATTACTGCATGTTAACCTGTTGCTTGTTTTCAGGTCCTAAAGGACTGGCCTCTCAAAGGGTGAGAAACAGTGAAGAGCATACAAACCTGCGATGAGCCCCCTGAATTCAGCCGACTTTACAAACACCACTGTTGTGCATCCAAAGTTCTTTTTCGTGAGTGGTTTTGCTGGCATTCCCCACACAAACTACTACTATGTCTTCTTGTGCTTTGTTTATGCTCTCACAGTAGTGGTAAACACTTTTGTCATGTTTATGATTTACACTGACCACTGTCTCCACAGTCCAAAGTACATTGTAGTTTTTAATTTGGCTGTGTCTGACTTGTGTGGAAGCACTGCAATCATTCCTCCGATGATTGACACCTTCCTGATTAAATCACACTTAATCTCCTTTGAGGCCTGCTTGACAAACTTGTTTTTTGTTTTTTCTTTGATCACTATGCAATCTTTCATTCTAACTGTTCTTTCCTATGACAGATTTGTTGCTATATGCTTTCCACTGAGATACAATGAGATTGTGACTAATAAATCAATATTGGTGATCACAATAACGTTATGGGTTTTTTCAGGACTGGCCAATTCCCTAGCTGTGATTTTTATCCACAAAATATCATTCTGCAAATCCACTGTGATAGACAGTTATTTCTGTGATCACGCACCCATGCATCTTTTGGCATGCAATGACAACACTCCAAGTTCTGTGATTAATTGGACACATCCTATTGTGCTTCTCTGGCTTCCATTACTGTTTATCACAGGCACGTACATTTGTATAGCCAGAGCATTATTAAAAATTGCCGAAGCTTCAGATCGCCTCAAAGCCATGAAAACCTGCACCTCTCATTTGCTCTTGGTGAGTGTGTTTTATTTTCCTTTTCTCATCACATATGCAATGGGCTCCAGCATTCACCAGAACGCCAGGATTATTAACATGTCTCTGACGACCATCTTGCCGCCTGCGTTGAATCCAATCATTTACTCTCTGAAGACAGAGGAATTCACAGCATCCATTAAAAAGCTTTACAGAAGAAAGAAGATGCACTTTACAGAGAAAATTAATATTTTTTTAAATCACAAATGAATGACTATCAATCAATCAAGCTTTATTTGTATTGCAGTGTAAGTGCTTTCCAAGCAAATGCAATGTGATTGAACAGAAGGTAAAACAATAAAACAATGACAACTAATACACGCCAAAATTTAGATTAAAACTTTAAGATGTTAAAATAAAGAATGTTAAATTAAATAAAGATGGATTAAATACATAAATAAAGTTCCCAAAATCAGGGAATAAAACCTGAAATGCGAAAACAATAAAATAATAATAATAAAACAATGCCACTGTAAATAAAAGCCAGACCAAAAAAGTAAATTCCTTTCATGCAAAAGCTGCCCTACTGCCTGGCTCTTTGTGCATGCTAAAGCCATAGCACTGCCTGGCTCTTTGTGCATGCTAAAGCCATAGCACTGCCTGGCTCACTGTATGCTAAAGCCATAGCACTGCCTGGCTCACTGTGTATGCTAAAGCCATAGCACTGCCTGGCTCTTTCGACTGCATTGCTTGTTTTGGCATGCTGTCACTCCTCTGCTGCCATTGCTCATATTGCATGCTATTGCCTCATTTGCTAGCTGCCTTCGAAATCTTCTTCCTAAATTGTGCCTTCATAAATGTGTCACTCCCTGTTTTGGCTCGCTTACAACAGGGAGCCTATGGGGCAGTGCTTTGATGCCAAAGTTTGCATTTAAATTAAACCTGAATAAATATGACGTTGTGAGTTGTCAGACTAAACTGCTAAATGCTGCCTTGTCAAAGGTTTTTGTTCAACTTTTAGGGACCATTCAGAGGTAACTGAGAGGATCTGAGGGCCCTTCCTGGTTCATACTGTAAAAGGCTTTTGTAGCCTGGTGCACGGCCATGCAGCCCTTTAAAAACTGGTAAAGTAACTTCAATATGAAAACTGTTGCTGTATGCACTTTAGAATCTGTGTAATATGTGCTGTCCTTCTGGTCAGCAGTTCTGAATTAGTTATAATTAGCTTTACTATGTTCATTTAAAAAAAGGGGTTACGTATACAAAACAGGTTTGAGGCACTGTTTTTAAATAACAGTTCATAAGTAGGGAGGGCAAAATGGAGCTGCAGAATATAGACCGCTGTGTGTACATTTGAACTCGGCGATAAATTTCTCACTGAAAACATACTTCGTCCACTTTTTGACTTAACAGCAGAGGTGGTAAAACTTACACAAAGTAAGTGCTAGTGAGTTGGTAACATTTAATTATCCCTGTATGAGGTTAGTATGATGTAGCTAGCACAAGCAAATAGCAATAACGGACAAAAGGTGTTGCTTAACGGTACTTGGTCATTCGAATGATGGCAAGAAAGCATTAATAATGAAAGCATTCGATTTCAGTCAACGGCACCGGAGATGGCAAAAGTCCCACCATAGGATCAATTTAAATCTTTATTATCTTTAGTTATATATTTTCTGAAAGGTCATTAATTCCGTTCTGTTGCTTTGTCAATTATGTCAGAAATATAAAAGATGATTATTTGCTCTCCAAACTTTGGCACACACACACAAAGCGTTAACATGATTGGAGCGTGACATGTCTATTGACAAAATCCATTTAAACTATTAAAAGTGACCAGGGACTTTGGACTTATAAGTCGGGACATACTGAGTGTCCAGTGAAAATATTGACCTGGCCATCTTTCAGAATTCTGACTGATTGAACTGCCACCAACTGGCACATGAGTGCGTGACTGTTACGATGCCATTGTTACATCTCCGTTTTCGAACCCTATAAATGTAAGCAATCCAATGTTCAGTGAAATCTGCCTGTTTTTTGGTGCCTTCGGGGTCCTGCTCTTATCATTGAATGCTGGTAAAATGAGCGCTTAAAAGCCACAAAAACAGCTTAATTTAAGGTTAAACTGATATTTTAATAATTATATTCATAATTATTTCTGGAAATACATTTTTCCGTGGTCCTCTCTATCCTATCAGCTTTGACCAGTCTGGCCATTCTCCTCTGAAGTCTCTCATTAACAAGGTGTTTCTGGATTTATTTTAGTTTTTTGCACCATTCTTTGCAAAGTCTTGAGAAAATCCCAGGAGATCAGCAGTTTTTGAGATACTCAAACCACCCTGTCTTCCCCCAACAATCATTCCACGGTCAATAGAATCTAATTTTTTCCCCATTCTGATGGTTAATGTGAACATTAACTGAAGCTCCTGACCCATATCTACATGAATGTATACATTGGACTGCTGCCACACAATTGGCTGATTAGATATTCGCATGAATAAGTAGGTGTAATAAAGAAAAAAAAATCCTAATAAAGTGCTCGGTGAGTTTATGTTCTGTTGACAAATAAATATATCATTTATGAAGGATATTGCAAGGATCTGCATAGAGGATCTGCATAGAGGAATGGTCCAACTTTGTTATCATGAAATCTATTTTTGTAATAAATGAATGTTTAATTTTGGCTGGTTCCACTGAGATAATTAATAAAGTACAGTTTACACATGTTGGCACATTGAGGTCATCTCAATAATTATATTGTATCTATTTTGTGCATTGCCAGTCAGGGGTGCCAATCATAATGGAGCCCACTGTATATCCCGGGAAAACAAGCAAGGGCATATGAAAACCAGAATCACCAATTAACAATGAACTATTAAACAATTACACAATTACAATCACCCCACTGCCAAAGTCACATAGATCACATTTCTTCCCCATTCAACAGCTGAACCTCTTGACCACTTCTGCATGCTTTTATGCATTTAGTTGCTAATCCACTGTGAAAAACTGTTATTTCTGTGATCATGGAATCATACGTCATATGGTGTGCAACGACAACAAGTTTTGTGATTAAATTGGACACATCCTGTTACGATTCTCAGGGTTCCAGTGCTTTTTATCACAGGCACATACATTTGTATAGCCAGGGCATTATTAAAAATAGCAGAAACCTCAGAGCATCTCAAAGCCATGAAAACCTGCACCTCTCATTTGATCTTGGTGAGTGTGTTTTATCTTCTTATTTGTTTCACCTATGCAATGGGCTCCACCATTCACCAGAATACCAGGATCATTAACATGTCTCTGGCAACTGTCTTGCCGCCTGTGGTAAATCCAATCATTTACTCTCTGAAGACAGCGGAATTCACAGAATCCATTAAAAAGCTTTACAGAAGTGTTATAGCCTACAGCCAGCTAGTTATGAAGCCAAATAACGTGCTTGCTCACAATATAGTTGGTTAGCTGAAGTGAAAACTTCAAAAAGACAAGAAATATAAATAGTGTTGTGCAGCATACCAGAAGTCAAGATTTCATAAAGTCACCTGTAAGGCGAACATTTTCTGACTAGAACACAACAGAAGATGGCAGGCTCTGTTGCGTTTGTCACTGTCAACTTTCCAAAACAGTGCATGACAACACTGAACTGTACAATTCCGCTTTATATTATACATTATATTCATAGACTGTGGGAAGCATAAACAGTGTTTGGTTTGAGGTTGTTTGTTGTAGCAATTCCTCTTATGACCATTAGGATTTCAAAATCACCTACTGTACCTTTAAAATAAAGAATGCTAAAAAAATAAAGACGGATAAAATACATACATAAATAAATAACTCAAAAAGAAGTTCTCAGGGAATAAACCCAAAATGCTAAAACAATGAACAATAAAATAATAATCATAACACAACGACACCCTAAGTGAAAGGCAGACTAATAAGGTATATTTAGAGTTTACTTTTAAATGTATCAAGATTTTTGTTTGCCCTCCGACTCTCAGGGAGGTTATTCCAACCTCCCAATGTCCCAACGACTAGGCACATAAATGACACAATGACTAGTTCAGGCAGACAACTCAAGAAGCACCCCCCCCCCCCCCCCCCCCCCCCCCCCCCCCCACAAGAAGCATGCCATGTTTGTTCAGTATTGAAATGACCTAGCAATGAAATTACACAACGTATGCAAGTACTTCAAGATGCCATTTGCTTCGGCGAAAACATAGCTTTCTCGAAAATGGCTGAATGGAGTATGAAATAAACTTCAATGTGAGTCAGATCATAGCTTCATAACCAGGTGCGATATTTGGTTCCATAAATATGACTAAATATTGAATAATTTTCAAAACAAGCTTGTATCAAACCAGAAATATGTCGGCCGAATGTGGAATAAAAGTGAGCTAAGAAAAAATGTGTTTGTTCATGCAACTTCTGAATTGTAGATTTTTGTTCTTGTTTTGGAACATGATTTTTTTCCTTTTTATTTTTTTTTTGTAGAGAAATTGTATCAAGGATTGTTAGAATATGCCTTTTATTGTCTCAGTCTCTGACATGGTCCACGTTGTAAGCTGTTCATATGGCATGGGGGAACCTGCTGTTTTATTGCCCTGCTTTGCAAATAAGAGATAGATACGAATCTGAAGTGCTGTTCTCACAAGGGTAGAGTCTGTTTAATAAAGCAGAGGTTTTATTACGTTGCAGTTTTTATTATTCAGTTCAATTCAATTTTATATGTACAGCACTTTTTACAAAGGGCCTTTGTCGCAAAGCAGCTTTACAGAATTAGAAATCGGGCCTAGGGCAACAGTGGCAAGGAAACAGGAAGAAACCTTGAGCAGAACCTGACTCAGTAGGGAAACCCATCTGCCGCTGGTTGACACCAGTTTGTAGAAACAATGGTTTTAAACAGAAAACCAGATTAAATAAAAGTACATAAATGTCCAATAACTTGAAGCACAGATGAGGTTGAGGGATGGATATCTGGTAAATATGAAAGCCACACTCATTTGAGACGTCACCATCTCAATGGCATGGATGGGGTTAAAATCCTGCAATGCTTTGAGCCATAAATAAAAAATAAAATGAATGAATAAAAGTCCCACGCAAGGGACATTCTATCCTGTTACATTAATTATACATGAGCGTTTATTTTGTTTTCTGTTCCCTTGATATTTTGCTCTGGGTCAACTTTCCGGGATATAAGAAGGACAGTGAATGCTTTGACTCACACAATCTTTTCCAACTCATCTATCATCAAGCTCAAGGCCATACATCTACTAAAACACAGTGGCTTCCAAACAACAACAATATCAAATGAGTTATTCTATACTGTATGAGAGATATTGACAACTATTAGGTCTATGCAATTTCATCAAGTTATTGGTAAGTATCAGACCTTAATTTATTTAAGTTTATTTAAGAAGAATAATATGTACACCGAATATATAATAGAAAAACATGGATCTGACATACGTATCTATTAACCTTTTTCCCTTTGTTGAGGGAACCAGGTGAGCCAGGTAAAACTGCTTTAGGACACCTGGTTATTGTAGAGAATATAATTTACAAAAATTACTAAATGAACAATAATGACAGGAACAGTAATAATGGAAATATTCATATGTTTACGATATGAAATCAAAGGGGCTTTTGAGCACTTGCAATAGTATATTTCAGTACTTGGCACGATTATTTAATTTTTAATTGTAGTATTTTATGAAGTCACATGAAACATGCTCCGCACAGCCCTTGAGCAAGGCCCTTAACCCTGCATTGCTCTGGGAAAGGATTGTCTCCTGCTCATTCTAATCAACTGTACATCACTCTGTATAAGACCGTATGCCAAATGCCATTAATGTAATGTAATGTAATGAAATGTATAATTCATAATGCAATTTTAGGCCTGGAATTATTATTAGTTTGTTTATTTGAAACACACAAGATCCATTAATTCAATAATGCATAATGAATTCATCTGAGCTTGGTTTTGTAGTTTGATGATTTGTTAACTTTGTAGTGTTTGAGGAATTCATTACTGCAGGTTAACCTGTTGTTTCAGGTCCTGAAGGACTGGCTTTTCAGAAGGTGAGAAACAGGAGCAAACAAACCTGCCATGAGCCCCCTGAATTCAGCCGACTTTACAAATGGCAGTATTGTGCATCCTGACTTCTTTTACATAAGTGGATTTGTCGGTATTCCCCACACAAACTACTACTATGTCTTCTTGTGCTTTGTTTATGCTCTGACTGTCCTCGTAAACACCTTTGTCATGTTTATGATTTACACTGACCACTGTCTTCACAGTCCAAAATACATTGCAGTTTTTAATTTGGCTGTGTCTGACTTTTGTGGAAGCACTGCACTCATTCCTCAGATGATTGACACCTTCCTGCTTAAATCACACTTAATCTCCTTTGAGGCCTGCTTGACAAGTGTTTTTTTCATTTTTTCATTCATCTCTATGCAGTCTTTCACTCTAACTGTCCTTTCCTATGACAGATATGTTGCTATATGCTTTCCACTGAGATACAATGAGATTGTGACTAATAAATCAATATTGGCGATCACAACTATGTTATGGATTTTTGCAGGAATCATCAATATCATACCTGTGATTTTTATCAGCAGGCTGTCATTCTGCAAATCCACTGTGATAAACAGTTATTTCTGTGATATCGGTGCTGTTCATCTTTTGGCGTGCAATGACAACACTCCAAGTTCTGTAATGGATTGGACACATCCTATTATGATTCTCTGGTGTCCAGTACTTTTTATCACAGGTACATACATTTGTATAGCCAGAGCATTGTTAAAAATTGCAGAAACCTCTGAGCGCCTTAAAGCCATGAAAACCTGCACCTCTCATTTGATCTTGGTGAGTGTGTTTTACCTTCCTATATGCTTCTCATTTGCACTGGGCTCTATCATTCACCATAATGTCAGGATTATTAACATGTCTCTGACAACCATCTTGCCACCTGTGCTGAATCCAATCATCTACTCACTGAAGACAGAGGAATTCAGAGAATCCATTAAAAAGCTTTACAGAAGAGAGAAATTACGCTTTACCGAGAAAATCAATTCATGTTTTAATCACAAATGAATGACTATCAGTCAATCAAACTTTATTTGTATAGCACCTTTCATTCAAGGAAATGCACTCCAAAGTGATTTCCATTCATATGCAATGTGAAGAACTATTTTGCACTCCCACCACCACCCCTGTGAGCTCTGCTTCTCAAAATCCCAATGTGGGGGGGGGGGGTTGTCATTCCCTGTTTCAGCTGTCTTACAATAGGGAGTGGTAAGAGAGGCAGAGCTTTGACGCCAACATTTGCTTTTAAACGAAACGTCAATAAATATTTACTTAATTCATCATAAGTTCTCTGACTGAACTCCTAAAGGCTGCCTCGCCAAAGGTTTTTGTTGTACTTTTAAGGCCCATTAAGAGGTTACACTGAGAGGGTGAAGGTCATTGGAACGTTCAAACGAAAACAGCCACCACAGCTGGAAGATGCACACATTTGGTCCTGCACTGGATACGACGTGTCAGCCGATACATGGATATCGGCAGAAGCCGTGACGATATTCAATGTACTAAACACCTGTTTTAACTGCACTGTTTAAGATCTGTCTCTTTGGCAAATTGCTTGTTTGTAGGCAGTCCCATTCGCTAATTGCCTAATGAGCTGTAGCCTTTGTACATAAGACGTTAATTTCAAGCAGACTGCGACTGCACCTGCACACTCTTGTCAGGCCAGCTGCAAGCTTCATGTAAGTAAATCTGGCCCGTAGTTCTTTCGCTCACTTTTGAAAGAAAGAAAAAACATTTGTTGTAATTTGTTTTTATTTTAATGTATCTTTGGTGTATGCTGTATGTACATGCCCTGACATAAATGTGTTCTGTCTGAAACTGTCTAAATGGTACAAGCCTCTTCTTTCATTTAAGTCTTCAACCATGTGTGTGCAGTAAATATATTTTGAGATATTGACACTTTTTAGGACTTGAACAAAATAGGTGGAAATCGCCACCTATCGCCAAGCACTGCTCTATCTTGGACTCGGCGCAATACGGCGGTAACCCAAACACAAGTGTTTTTGTTACCTTCAGAGTCTTGCAGCTGACATGTTATGGTCCTGCACATACTCTATGAATATAGCAAGCGGGCATGTGCCTATATGGGCCAGTTGGTCTTAAGGTGAGGTGTAGTCATGGAAACTGACAGCTTGTTGCTATTTTGATCTAGCATTTACATTACGACCGACCAAAGCCTGGTCTGAAGTCATGTTGCAGTTTCATCGCTATCTTAATGGCATAATAGTAGTTATGTGCCTACATGGGCTCCTACATGGGCTACTGCTACTGTGTGTACACCCTCCCCTTCTGTCCGTTACAAATGGCGCAAAACAACAAGCATATTCCACCGTGGTTATGCAGTGCCTCCTCTTTTATGCATCACTGTTTTGATGTCAAACATGCCGATGCTGTATCTCACAACAACAGCAGTATCTTCTCTATATCGATACGCCAACTTTTCCTTCTCGGCCAAGTGTAAAATTTTCCAAATTTCAAGCATTCCCACTGTGATGTTTTCATGTGCCAATTCAAGGTTCGCATAAAAACGGTGAAACCCCACTAGAGATGCAGAAAAGCAGAGGCAGCTCATACCCATGGTGAAATATGATGGTGGGTCAGTGATGTCTTGGGGCTATTTTAATTCCAGCTGTCCAGGGGCACTGGTTAAGATCAATGGTGTAATGGATTCCACCAAGTATCAGGTCATTTTGGTGGCCAATCTGGTTGCCTCTACCAATAGGATGAGAATTAGCTGTAGGTGGACCATCCAGCAAGTCAATTACTGTACCCAAAGCATACATCAAAATCATACACAGACTGTCAATAAAATATATGTTCTGCAATGGCCATCTCAGGAGTTGGATCGCAATCCAATCGAAAACCTGTGGGCTGAACTGAAGAGGGCAGTTCATAAACACACACTCAAGAATGTGAAGGATATTGCAAGAGGAATGGTCCAAATTTGTTAATGTGAAATCAATTTTTTATTAAATGAATGTTTAATTTTGTTGGGTTCCACTGATATAATTGATGAAGTAAAGTATTTTTCACATGTTGGCATTTTGAGTTCATCTCAATAATTATATTGGATCTATTTTTAAGTATTTTTTGTGGATTGCCAGTCAGGGGTGCCAATGATTATGGAGCCCACTGTATATCCCAGGAAACCCATGCAGACCTATATGAAGAAGACAAGGGCATATGAAAACCACTGACTGAATAACCAATGAACAATTAACCATGAAACAATTATACAATTACATACATTGAGACGAGTGAAAACATGGGAGAGGAAATCAGACGACCCCTTGTGGCCATCAGGGGCATTGGTGACAAAATCTCTCTGTTGGGCGTCTTGCTAAATCTACCATCATATTAGCAGGGGCAAACACAGTTGGATCTAGAGCAGAGATGGACAAATGCCAGATTTGATAAATGCATTTTATTGTGGTCAAATTTATGAGTGAATCGGTCATGCTGCATTTAGCGAATCAGCTGATTGAGCCAGGGTAACTGGTGGCAGTAAAATCCTGCATATCCCACTGATGGGAAGAGTGCATTTGGAATTTGTGTAGCCACTAATTGCTTAAGCCTCCTGTTCGGCCTTCAGCAATAAATCCAAAAAAGTCCAAATAAGTCCTCAAGGCCCCTCACTATCTTTCTCTCTGAGCATCATTCTCCCAATGACAACAAGAAGTTAGAAATATTGCATGCAAGTGTGGTGTGTATGTGTGCGTGTTTTTCTTTTTCTCTCTCTCTCTCCCCTGCTGAATTATTTCCCTGCTTTGCAAATCAAGGTAGTTACGAATCTAATGTGCTGTTCTCACAAGTGGAGAGTCTGTTTAACCTGGCTGAGGTTTTTATTATCTTGTAAATATGAACGCAACCGTAATTTGAGACGTCAACGTCTCAACAGCATGGATGGGGTTAAAATCCTTCAGTGCTTCGAGCCATGAATAAAAAATGAAATAAATGATTAACAATCCCAAACAAGGGACACAACCTCAATTATGATCATTCTGTCATGTTGCATAAACTACACACAAGCGTTTATTTTGTTTTCTGTTCCCTTGGTGTTTTGCTCTGGGTCAACATTCTGGGATATAAGAAGGACAGTGAATGCTTTGATTCAGCACAATCTTTCCAACTGATCTATCATCAACTTCAAGGCCATTCATCGACTAAAAGAGAAAAATCAAAAGACAGTAGCTTCCAATCAATATAAAATAAGTTATTATATACTGTATGAGAGATATTGACAACTATTTAGTCTATGCAAGTTTGCCTTGTTATTGGTAAGTATTAGACCTTAATTTACAGCTGCAATTTTCTGTTTACCTTGACGGGAAGCAATTATTCTAACTGAAATTTTTATCAGAAATAAGTTTACTGTTTTTTTTGAAAAAGCAACAAAAGTGTCTTTAAGAGGAATACCACTTACCCAGAACCAGAAATATTTAATGGAAAAACATGGAGACTGATCTTTTAGACCTTTCCCTTTCTCGAGAGAAAAATGGAAATTTAATGAATGAGAAAAGGGCTCACCAACCAAGTGAAACTGTTTTAGGACACCTCGCTATTGCAGAGAATATGATTTGTAAAAATGACTGAATGAACAATAATGAATGGAACAATAATAATGGACATATTAATCCTTTTACTGTATGAAATCAAAGGGGTTTTGGGCACATAGTACTCGGCACTATGTATTTTATGAAGTCACAGAAGTGATCACAAAGTGTGATAAAGTAGAATTCATAATGCAATTTTAGCCCTGGAATGAACATTTTTTTTGGTTTATTTCAGACACACAAGATGAATCTGAGTTTCTGTGGTTTTTGTAGCAAAATATTTTATCTACTGTTAACTGTAGTCCTTGAGGTATTCATTACTGCAGATTAACCTGTTGTCTATTTTCAGGTCCTGAAGGACTGGCTTTTCAGAAGGTGAGAAACAGTGAGGAGCAAACAAACCTGCCATGAGCCCCCTGAATTCAGCCTACTTTACAAACGACAGTATTGTGCATCCTGACTTCTTTTTCATAAGTGGTTTTGCTGGTATTCCCCACACAAACTATTACTATGTCTTCTTGTGCTTTGTTTATGCTCTGACTGTAGTGGTAAACACCTTTGTCATGTTTATGATTTACACTGACCACTGTCTTCACAGTCCGAAATACATTGCAGTTTTTAATTTGGCTGTGTCCGACTTGTTTGGAAGTACTGCACTCATTCCTCAGATGATTGACACCTTCCTTTTTAAATCACACTTAATCTCCTTTGAGGCCTGCTTGACAAACATTTTTTTTGTCTTTGCATTTATCACGATGCAGTCTTTCACGCTAACTCTTCTTTCTTATGACAGATATGTTGCTATATGCTTTCCACTGAGATACAATGAGATTGTGACTAATAAATCAATATTATTGATCACAACTATGTTATGGATTTTGGCAGCAATAACCACTCTCTTATCTGTGAGTTTTATCAGCACACTGTCATTCTGCAAATCCACTGTGGTAAACAGTTATTTATGTGATCCTGGTCCCTTACATCTTTTGGCGTGCAATGACAACACTCCAAGTTCTGTGATTAATTGGACACATCCTATTATGATTCTCTGGTGTCCAGTACTTTTTATCATAGGTACATATATTTGTATAGCCAGAGCATTATTCAAAATTGCAGAAGCCTCTGAGCGCCTGAAAGCCATGAAAACCTGCACCTCTCATTTGATCTTGGTGAGTGTGTTTTACCTTCCTATAGCTTTTGCCTTTGCACTGGGCTCTATCATTCACCATAATGCCAGGATTATTAACCTGTCTCTAACGACCATCTTGCCCCCTGTGCTGAATCCAATCATTTACTCACTGAAGACAGAGGAATTCACAGAATCCATTAAAAAGCTTTACAGAAGAAAGAAGATGCACTGTGCAGAACAAATTAATTCATGTTTTAATGTTCACAAATGAAGGACTATCAATCAATCAAACTTTATTTGTATAGCACCTTCCATACAAGGAAATGCACTTCAAAGAGCTTTCCATGCAAATGCTATGTGATTGAACAGAAGATTAAACAATGACAACTAACGCACATCAAAATTTAGATAAAAACTTTAATATGTTAAAATAAAGAATGATAAAATAAATAAATAAATAAATAAAATAGAAGTTCATCATTAGAATCTTGGAATAAAACACAAAATAGTAAAACAATAAAAAATAAAATTCTAATCATAAAATTATCGCATTTGCTAGCTGTCTTTGTTTGGATTATCCTGTTTATTCCTAAATTCTGCCTGCCAGAATTGTTTTGCTCTCGCACCACCACGTCAACGTCCCCCTGTGAGCTCTGCTTCTCAAAACCCCCATGAGGGGGGCTTTGTAGTCACTCCCTGTTTCAGCTGTTTATACAACACGGAGAGGTAAGAGGCAGAGCTTTGACACCAACGTTTGCATTTAAATTAAACCTCAATGAATATTCCTCAATTCATTGTGACGTGTCTGACTGAACTGATAAATGCTGCCTCACCAAAGGTAAGCAATTCTTTCCCTCAAAAAATTATGGTCCAATTTAAGAATAAGGATTATATATATAAACCATTATTTTCTTTTTCTTAGCTCACTTCTATGGCATGTCCGGCCAACATATTTCTGGTTTGGTAGAAATATGAAATATGAATGACTACAGATATCTTTACCAAATTGTGTACACAAGCTCACATCAAGTTTGTGCAGAAATATAATGTAGGTCTGGGTTGGTCCATGACTTGAATTGAGATATTTAGTTACACTATAAAAAGATATGGCGTTTAGTAATTTTTCTTTTGAGTGCACTCTATGTACAAGTGTACTGTCTCAAATTTCTGAATAGTACAAGCCTCTTCTTAAACTGAAGTCTTCAAACATGTGTGTGTAGTAAATTATTTTTGAGATATTGACACTTTCATTGGACTGTAGCCTTCTTAAATAAGATGTTAATTTCAGGTAGACTGCACCGACAGACTCTGATGCAAGCTCCATGTATGTAAACTGGCCAATTATTTTTTTTCCACTCACTTTTATGGCACATCCTGCCAATATATTGCTGGTTTGGTAGAAATATAATATATGCAGATGTTTTGTATTTGGTGAGATTTGGGGACACTTGAGGACATCTGGGTGCAGTTTTGAGAAAACTCATGTGGAATTTGAATGCCTGTCGCTATCTTTATAAAATTTTGTACACATGTTCAAATAAAGCTTGTGCACAAATATAACAAAGTTCAGGGTCGGTCCTTTAGATATTCAGTTCTAAACTAGAAAAACATTTATTTTATTTTCATTTATATTTTGTGTACCCTGTATGTACATGCCCTGACATAAATATGTTCTGTCTCAAATTGTCTAAATGGTACAAGCCTCTTCTTTCATTTAAGTCTTCAACCTTATGTGTGCAGTGAATAGTTTTTAGATGTTGACACTTTTATTTGACTAGAACAAAATAGGTGGAAATTGGCCCCGAAATTGGGCAATGTGCAAAGGTTTAAAAGCATTTCAGACATGTAACCTGGTGCAAGGCCATGCAGCGCTTTAAAAACTGGCAAAATAACTTAAATAAGAAAACTATGTGGTTGCCAGTGTATGGACTTTAGAATCGGTTTAGAAACTTTTGCTTTCCTTCTCGTTCATGTCAAATAAATAAATATGGGTGTGAATGATAATAAAGCACATCTTGGACTTGATGTTTTTGTTACTTTCAGAGTGTAAATATGGGTGTGAATCATAAAAAAGCACATCTTGGACAGAGTGTTGTCATGTTATGGTTTGAATATCGCAAGTGGGCATGTGCCTATATGGGCCGGTTGGTCTTAAGGTGAGGTGTGGTTATGGTAACTGTCAGCTTGTTGCTAATTTGATGCAGAATTTACATTACGACCGACCAAAACCTGGTCTGAAGTCATGTTGCGGTTTCATTGCTAGCTTAATGGCATAATAGTAGTTATGTGCCTACATGGACTCCTACATGGGCTACTGCTACTGTGTGTACACCCTCCCCTTCTGTCCGTTACAAATTGCGCAACACAAATAACTGTGTCTGTTTCTGGATTTAAGACCAACTCCATCCATCCATCCATCCATTATCTTAACCCGCTTATCCTGAACAGGGTCCCATGGGGGGCTGGAGCCCATCCCAGCATACATTGGGCGAAAGGCAGGAATACACCCTGGACAGGTCGCCAGTCCATCACAGGGCACACACACCATTCACTCACACACTCATACCCACAGGCAAATTAGACTCTCCAATCAGCCTAACCTGCATGTCTTTGGACTGTGGGAGGAAACCCACGCAAACACGGGGAGAACATACAAACTCCACACAGGCCCTGGCCAACGGAAATTCAAACCCAGGACCTCGTTGCTATTAGGTGGCAGTGCTACCCACTGCTTTAAGATCAACTTCTGCTCTTAATTATTTAATTAGCCCAATCATTTACGTGATCTGTCATTTGATGAAAATGCATTTATTGGAGTTGATAAATGCTTTTTATTGTGGTCTAATTTATGAGTGAATCGGTCATGGTGCATTTAGCAAATTAGCTGATTGAGCCAGGGTAACTGGTGGCAACAAAATCCTGCATATCCACTCTTCTCTCTCTTTGGAATTTGTAGAGCCACTAATTGCTTAAGCCTCCTGTTCGGCCTTTCAAGAAACAGTATAGCAATCAATTCCAAAGCTTTCCAAATAAGTCCTCAAGGCCTCTCACTATCTTTCTCTCTGAGCATCATTCTCCCAATGACAACAAGAAGTTAGAAATATTGCATGCAAGTGCGGAGTGTATGTGTGCTTTCTTTCTCTCTCTCTCTCCCCTGCTGTTTTATTTCCCTGCTTTGCAAATCAAGGTAGTTACGAATCTAAAGTGCTGTTCTCGCAAGCGGATAGTCTGTTTAACCAGGCTGAGGTTTTATTACGTCACAGTTTTTATTATCTTGTAAATATGAACACAACCCTAATTTGAGACGTCAACATCTCAACACCGTGGATGGGGTTAAAATCCTGCAGTGCTTCAAGCCATGAATAAAAATCATGATCATTCTATCATGTTGCATTAATTATACATGAGTGTTTATTTTGTTTTCTGTTCCCTTGGTGTTTTGCTCTGGGTCAAAACTCCAGGATATAAGAAGGACAGTGAATGCTTTGACTCACCACAATCTTTTCCACCTGATCTATCATCAAGTTCAACGCCATCTTCTAAAAGAAAAAAATCAGAAGACAGTGGCTTCCAAACAATAGAAAATGAGTTATTCTATACTGTATGAGAGATATTGACAACTATTTGGTTTGCCTAGTTATTGGTAAGTATCAGATCTTAATTTATTCCTTAATTTATTTATTTCAAAGAGCTGCAATTTTCTGCTTAGCTTAACGTGCACAGCAATAATTCTAACTGAAATTTGAATCTGAAATAAGTTAACTGTGTTTTAAAAAAGCAACAAAACTTTATTTCAGAAGAATAATACTTACATAGAATATTTAATAGAACCTGGACCTGACGTACGTATCTTTTAAACCTTTCCCTTGCTCGAGACAAAATGTGAAATGTAAAAAAGTGAGAAAAGGGCTCACTAACCAGGTAAAACTGTTTAAGGACACCTGGTTATTGGAGAAAATATAACTTACAAAAATGACTGAATGAACAATAATGAAAGGAACAGTAATAATGGATATATTAATAATTTTACTATATGAAATCAAAAGGGCTTTTGGGCACTTGGAATTATATATTGACTTGGCGCTATGTATTTTAGTCACAGAAGTGATCATTGAAAGTGTGACAAAGGAGAATTCATAATGTCATTTCTTTATTTTTGGTTTATTTGAAACACACAAGATCCATTAATTAAATAATTAATAATGAATGAATCTGAGCCTCTGTGTTTTTTGTAGTTAAATATTTGAGGTATCGTTAACTTTGTAGTACTTGAGGGATTCATTAGTGCAGGTTAACCTGTTGTCTATTTTCAGGTCCTGAAGGACTGGCTTTTCAGAAGGTGAGAAACAGTGAGGAGCAAACAAACCTGCCATGAGCCCCCTGAATTCAGCCGACTTTACAAACGACAGTATTGTGCATCCTGACTTCTTTTACATAAGTGGTTTTGCTGGTATTCCCCACACAAACTATTACTATGTCTTCTTGTGCTTTGTTTATGCTCTGACTGTACTGGTAAACACTTTTGTCATGTTCATGATTTACACTGACCACTGTCTTCACAGTCCAAAATACATTGCAGTTTTTAATTTGGCTGTGTCCGACTTGTTTGGAAGTACTGCAGTCATTCCTCAGATGATTGACACCTTCCTGTTTAAATCACATTTAATCTCCTTTGAGGCCTGCTTGACAAGTGTTTTTTTCATTTTTTCGTTCATCTCTATGCAGTCTTTCACTCTAACTGTGCTTTCCTATGACCGATATGTTGCTATATGCTTTCCACTAAGATACAATGAGATTGTCACTAATAAATCAATATTGGTGATCACAACCATGTTATGGATTTTTACAGGAATGGCCAGTCTCATATCTGTGAGTTTCATGAGCAGGCTGTTATTCTGCAAATCCACTGTGCAAATAAACAGTTATTTCTGTGATCCCGGTCCTTTACATCTTTTGGCATGCAATGACAACACTCCAAATTCTATAATGAATTGGACACATCCTGTTCTGATTCTCTGGTTTCCAGTACTTTTTATCACAGGTACATACATTTGTATAGCCAGAGCATTGTTAAAAATTGCAGAAACCTCTGAGCGCCTGAAAGCCATGAAAACCTGCACCTCTCATTTGATCTTGGTGAGTGTGTTTTACCTTCCTATATGCTTCTCATTTGCACTGGGCTCTATCATTCACAATAATGTCAGGATTATTAACATGTCTCTAACAACCATTTTGCCTCCTGTGCTGAATCCAATCATCTACTCACTGAAGACAGAGGAATTCACAGAATCCATTAAAAGGCTTTTCAGAAGAGAGAAGATACGCTTTATAGAGAAAATTAATACATGTTTTAACCACAAATGAATGACTATCAATCAATCAATCAATCAATCAAATTATGATTAATATCATTCCATTTTTCAGCTGTCTTCCAACAGGGAGTGATAAGAGGCAGAGCTTTGATGGCAAAGTTTGCATTTAAATTACCCCCCAATAAATATAGCTTAATTCCTCGTGAGTTGTATGACTGAACTTGCCAAAGGTTTTTTCCAACATTTAAGGCCTGTTAAGAGGTTACTCTGAGAGGGCCCTTTGTGGTTCATACTTTAACCCTATCTTTTCCCCCTTGTGGTTTAATGGTCGACGTCACAAATTATCATTCCATTCACAAAATACGCTGCAATAAGACCAAAAAACGACAATTTTTAACAATGCCAAATTGTTAAAAAGACTCTCCGCTAGCGAGAACCGCAGTTTAGATGCTTATCAACCTTTTATTTACAAAGCAGGGTCTCCAGCCTCCCCCTCGCCACACTGATGGTTTACAACCCTCACCTCACCACAAACTCAGACAAAAGGTATATTTTAACAATCCTTGAAACCATTTCTTTTGTCAAAAAAGTATGGTTAAATTTAAGAATAAGGATAAAAATTCAAAAATATATATACAATTCAGAAGTTGCATTTCATAGCTCACTTGTATGCTATGTCCGGCTGAACATATTTCAGGTTTGGTAGAAATATAAAATATGCATATGTTTTGTATTTGGAGAGATTTGGGGACCCTTGAGGGTATCAAGGACAGCAACTGAGTGCAGTTTTGGGAAAACTGGCGGAAGCTCTAGGCAGGGTGGATGCCTCCACCTGGACCTGCGGTGCATCCTGGGCCCAGGGTAGGCATCAGCAGCGAGAGTCAGGAGGTCAGCCAGGTAGTCCAGAGAGCTGGCCTCCACATCCTCCCATGACCACGACTATCAGTTTAAAGGGCTGCAAGCTCGGTGTGGGCGTCGCTGTCCCTTTTTATGTGCCCTCCTCCGCATGGTTTCCACCAAAAATTCTGGCAAAAATGTACAATTGATGCAGGGAAACGAAATAGCTCACAGGCAATCCTTTATAGCCCAATAATGAGGTAATTGGCCACAGCTACGGTGATTACAATCAATCACAGCTGTCTGTAGGGCCGGTGCTGCCACCTGGTGGATAACACATTACTATTCCCCTCCTGGCACCACACCATGTACCAATCAGACATAGGAAGTGAGTACATATAGCACTATTCAAAACATGGAGTCTACAAAGTTCTTCACATAAGGAAAAACATACACTAGCATACACACATAACAAATAGTAAGAATTTTGTTCGACAGTGTGGGTCTCATAACTATATAAATATGTTATCTTTTCTGTGATGTGTGATATTGTTTTTTGGTTGTTTTCTCATGCCAAGACCTTGGGGAGACAAATAAAAAGCCTTGAAACAAATTACGTGTTGGCCAAGTAGTTTTATTTCACGTTTTTTTTCTCACCTTATCTCACTGCAGTTCACACACACACACACATACACAATCCAATTAAATGATCTTCATTTGTCCATGTCACCGAGACTGTTCAAAACTAAGAGGAATGAAAATTGGCCACAATATCCTTCTGAATTAAGTATATATTTTTTTAAATGTACAAATTTAATACATACCGTTTGTCCTAACCATGTACTAACTGTACAACGGTTGTGTTAAATTAGCTGCTCTTTATTGTTTTTCTTTTCCGAAACACACTCTATGATGGTGGACACCAACCTTACTATATTCAACAGAAAAACTACGTTTAAAGTGAGAGATAATATTTTAATGGTTGGCAAAAGCTGAAAAAGACAGAAAATTCACAGAAGCACCAAGACCATTATCTTGACCTATGCGCTGACAAGGCTTCCAACACACAATGCATTAATACCTGCTATGGGTACTGTAACTATGGTGGTCTACTTCAAACAACATGTACCACTCGGCAGGCTGCTGAGGATTCAATCAAATATTCTCTTTGAATCAGTTTGTTTTAAACTGACTAGTTAGCTAGGTCACTAAGCAAGCACAAAAAGAGAAGCGATGAAATGATTCATGCCCTTTACTTTCTATAACTTGCTACCCAAGACCATGTAAATACTATGATACTAACGACAACCCATGCTAGATGCCGAAAGCTGATCGGCTTAGAAACACATTTCCTCAGGGTCAGGCTATGTGTATGTGTGTGTGTGTGTGTGTGGCAGTAATTATTTTCATAGGGTCAGTCGCAGTTGCTGTATCTTCTCAAATCAGCATGCAAGTCTGGTTCGGACATTATCAACGACCGTGCCTCTGTTAATACAGTGTGCACCTCATTGGCACCATTCATAAAAATGAAGAAAAGAGGCTACATATAATAAAGAACACAGATATATTTTCAAACATATGGGAAAACTCCATACTTTTATTTCAATACATTTTCAATAAATTATTGGCACCCTTAACAATTATTGTAAATAGAATCGAACAAACTTTGGAAAGCCTATTGTTTAGCCTATGTCATTGGCACAACCCCTGCCAGGCCTGGTGATCCCTGTTTTTTAACAGGTTCCACTTCAACCTTACCTACCAGCCTGGCTCCAGGAATGTCAAGCCTGACGCACTTTCGCAAAAAAGTGCTTTCTGCAATTGACCTTCACCTGTTTGACCTGCCTGAAAGTTAATAACGACTTTGATTGGGTTCATTGTTCTGAAGCCTGACAGACATGATCATTCTATCATGTCGCTTTAATTTCGCTTGAGCATTTCTTTTGTTTTCTGTTGCCTTGGTGCTTTGCTCTGGGTCAACATTCTGGGATATAAGAGGGGCAGTGAATGCTTTGATTCACCACAATCTTTCCAACTGATCCATCATCAACTTCAAGGTCATTCATCTACTAAAATAGAAAAATCAAAAGACAGTGGCTTCCAAACAATAGAAAATGAGTTATTCTATACTGTATGAGAGATACTGAAAACAATTTGGTCTATGCACGTTTGCCTTGTTATTGGTAAGTATTATACCTTAATTTATTGTGTCATTTACTGATTTCAAACAGCTGCAATTTTCTGTTTACCTTGACGGGCATAGAAATGATTCCAATTGAAATTTGAATCAGAAATTAGTTTACTGTGTTTTAAAAAAGCAACAAAAGTGTCTTTAAGAAGAACACCACTTACACAGAACAAGAACACATTGATACAATTCATAATGCAATTTTAGCCCTGAAAAAAAATATATATATATATATTATATATATATATATATAAATATATAGCAAAATATTTTATCTGCTCTTTACTTTGTAGTGCTTGAGGGATTCATTACTGCAGGTTAACCTGTTGTCTATTTTCAGGTCCTGACGGACTGGCTTTTCAGAAGGTGAGAAACAGTGAGGAGCAAAACAAACCTGCCATGAGCCCCCTGAATTCAGCCTACTTTACAAACGGCAGTATTGTGCATCCTGACTTCTTTTACATAAGTGGTTTTGCTGGTGTTCCCCACACAAACTATTACTATGTCTTCTTGTGCTTTGTTTATGCTCTAACTGTACTGGTAAACACTTTTGTCATGTTTATGATTTACACTGACCACTGTCTTCACAGTCCAAAATACATTGCAGTTTTTAATTTGGCTGTGTCCGACTTGTGTGGAAGTACTGCACTCATTCCTCAGATGATTGACACCTTCCTTTTTAAATCACACTTAATCTCCTTTGAGGCCTGCTTGACAAACATGTTTTTTGTTTTAGACTTTATCACTATGCAGTCTTTCACTCTAACTCTTCTTTCTTATGACAGATATGTTGCTATATGCTTTCCACTGAGATACAATGAGATTGTGACTAATAAATCAATATTGATGATCACAACTATATTATGGATTTTTGCAGGAATGGCCAATTCCCTAGCTGTGATTTTTATCCACACACTGTCATTCTGCAAATCCACTGTGGTAAACAGTTATTTATGTGATCCTGGTCCCTTACATCTTTTGGCGTGCAATGACAACACTCCAAGTTCTGTGATTAATTGGACACATCCTATTATGATTCTCTGGTGTCCAGTACTTTTTATCACAGGTACATACATTTGTATAGCCAGAGCATTATTCAAAATTGCAGAAGCCTCTGAGCGCCTGAAAGCCATGAAAACCTGCACCTCTCATTTGATCTTGGTGAGCGTGTTTTACCTTCCTATAGCTCTTGCCTTTGCACTGGGTTCTATCATTCACCATAATGCCAGGATTATTAACCTGTCTCTAACGACCATCTTGCCCCCTGTGCTGAATCCAATCATTTACTCACTGAAGACAGAGGAATTCACAGATTCCATTAAAAAGCTTTACAGAAGAAAGAAGATGCACTGTACAGAACAAATTAATTCATGTTTTAACCACAAATGAATGACTATCAATCAATCAAACTTTATTTGTGTAGCACCTTCCATACAAGGAAATGCACTTCAAAGAGCTTTCCAATGCAAATGCAATGTGATTGAACAGAAGATTAAACAATGACAACTAACGCACACCAAAATTTAGATTAAAACTTTAATATGTTAAAATAAAAAATGATAAAATAAAAAAATAAATAAAATAGAAGTTCATCATTAGAATCTTGGAATAAAACACAAAATGGTAAAACAATAAAAAAGAAAATTATAATCATAAAATGATCTCATTTGCTAGCTGCATTTGTTAGGATTATCCTGCTTATTCCTAAATTCTGCCTGCCAGAATTGTTTTGCTCTCGCACCACCACGTCAACGTCCACCTGTGAGCTCTGCTTCTCAAAACCCCCATGAGGGGGGCTTTGTAGTCACTCCCTGTTTCAGCTGTCTTACAACACGGAGAGGTAAGAGGCAGAGCTTTGACACCAACGTTTGCATTTAAATTAAACCTCAATAAATATTCCTCAATTCATTGTGACGTGTCTGACTGAACTGATAAATGCTGCCTCACCAAAGGTAAGCATTTCTTTCCCTCAAAAAATGATGGTCCAATTAAAATATATATATTAGTTATATTTTGTTGAACTTTACAAAGATATGGCGTTTGTAATTTTTCTGACATGAATGTTTACTGTCTCAAATTGTCTAAATTGTCTAATTGTCTAAATAGGCCCAGAAATTTGGCAATGTGCAAAGGATTAAATGCATTTCAGACATGTAGCCTGGTGCAAGGCCATGCAGAGGTTGACAAACTGGTAAAATAACTTAAATACGAAGACTATCTGGTAGCCAGTATATGGACCTCAGAATCAGTGTAATATTTGCTTTCCTTCTTGTCCATGTGAAATAAATAAATATGGGTGTGAATAATAAAAAAGCACATCTTGGACTTGGTGTTTTTGTTACTTTCAGAGTGTAAATATGGGTGTGAATAATAAAAAAGCACATCTTGGACTTGGTGCTCTTGTTACTTTCAGTATTGTCATGTTATGGTTTGAATATAGCAAGTGAGCATTTGCCTATATGGGCCAGTTGGTCTTCAGGTGAGGTGTGGCCATGGAAACTGACAGCTTGTTGCTATTTTGATCTAGCATTTACATTACGACCAACCAAAGCCTGGTCTGAAGTCATGTTGCGGTTTCATTGCTATCTTAATGGCATAATAGTAGTTATGTGCCTACATGGGCTCCTACATCGGCTACTGCTACTGTGTGTACACCCTCCCCTTCTGTCCGTTACAAATGGCGCAAAACAACAAGCATATTCCACCGTGGTTATGCAGTGCCTCCTCTTTTATGCATCACTGTTTTGATGTCAAACATGCCGATGCTGTATCTCACAACAACAGCAGTATCTTCTCTCTATCGATACGCCAAACTTTTCCTCCTCGGCCAAGAGTAAAATTTCTCTGTTTTTCCAAATTTCAAGCATTCCCACTGTGATATTTTCATGTGCCAATTCAAGGTTTGCATAAAAACGGTGAAACCCCACTAGAGATGCAGAAAAGCAGAGGCAGCTCATACCCATGGTGAAATATGATGGTGGGTCAGTGATGTCTTGGGGCTATTTTAATTCCAGCTGTCCAGGGGCACTGGTTAAGATCAATGGTGTAATGGATTCCACCAAGTATCAGGTCATTTTGGTGGCCAATCTGGTTGCCTCTACCAATGAGACTTAGCTGTAGGTGGACCATCCAGCAAGTCAATTACTGTACCCGAAGCAAACATCAAAATCATACACACTGACTCATTCATCATTCATTATCCTGAACAGGGTCGTACGGGGGCTGGAGCCTATCCCAGCATACATTGGGCAAGAGGGAGGAATACACCCTGGACAGGTCACCAGTCCATCACAGGGCACACACACCATTCATTCACTCACACACTCATACCCACGGGCAATTTAAACTCTCCAATCAGCCTCACCTGCATGTCTTTGGACTGTGGGAGGAAACCCGAGTACCCGGAGGAAACCCACGCAGACACGGGGAGAACATGCAAACTCCGCACAGAGAGGCCCCGGCTGACGGGGATTCAAACCCAGGACCTCCTTGCTGTGAGGCGGCAGTGCCACCCCACTGCACCATCCGTGCCGCCCAAATTTGTTATTGTGAAATCTAATTTTTATTGGCTGGTTCCAGTGATATAATTGATAAAGTATTTTTAACATGTTGGCATTTTGAGTTCAACTCAATAATTATATTGTATCTATTTTTACGTAATTTTTGTGCATTGCCAGTCAGGGGTGCCAATGATTATGGAGCCCACTGTATATCCCAGGAAAACCATGCAGACCTAAATGAAGAAGACATATGAAAACCACTGACTGAATAACCAATGAACAATTAACCATTAAACAATTAAACAATTACTTACATTGAGACGAGTAAAAACATGTGAAGGAAAATCAGATGACCCCTTGTGGCCATCAGGGGCATTGGTGACAAAATCTCTCTGTTGGGCGTCTTGCTAAGTCTACCATTATATTTGCAGTCTGCCAAGGGCCAAACACAGTTGGATCTAGAGCAGAGATGGACAAGGTGGGCTGTATCTGTTTCTGGATTTAAGACCAACTTCTGCTCTTAATTATTTAATCAGCCCAATCATTCACGTGATCTGTCATTTTTATCCACATTCCGTGATATAAACAGGAGTTGATACATTTTATTGTGGTCTAATTTACGAGTGAACAGGTACTGGTGCATTTAGCTCATTAGCTGATTGAGCCAGGGTAACCGGTGGCAGCAAAATCCTGCATATCCACTCTTCTCTCCCAATGACAACAAGAAATTAGAAATATTGCATGAAAGTGTGGAGTGTATGTGTGCGTGTTTTTCTTTCTCTCTTTCTCCCCTGCTGTTTTATTTTCAAGGTAGTTATGAATCTAAAGTGCTGTTCTCACAAGCGGAGAGTTTTTTTAACCAGGCTAAGGTTTTTTTACGTCACAGTTTTTATTATTTTGTAAATATGAATGTAGCCCTAATTTGAGACATCAACATCTCAACAGCGTGGATGGGGTTAAAATCCTGCAGTGCTTCGAGCCATGAATAAAAAATGAAATAAATGATTAAAAATCCCAAACAAGGGACACAAACTCAATCATGATCATTCTATCATGTTGCATTAATTATACATGAGTGTTTATTTTGTTTTCTGTTCCCTTGGTGTTTTGCTCTGGGTCAATATTCCGGGATATAAAAAGGACAGTGAATGCTTTGACTCACCACAATCTTTTCCACCTGACCTATCATCAAGTTCAACGCCATCTACTAAAAGAGAAAAATCAGAAGACAGTGGCTTCCAAACAGTAGAAAATGAGTTATTCTATACTGTATGAGAGATATTGACAACTATTTGGTTTGCCTACTTATTGGTAAGTATCAGATCTTAATTTATTCCTTAATTTATTTATTTCAAAGAGCTGCAATTTTCTGCTCAGCTTAACGTGCACAGCAATAATTCTAACTGAAATTTGAATCTGAAATAAGTTTACTGTGTTTTAAAAAAGCAACAAAACTTTATTTCAGAAGAATAATACTTACATAGAATATTTAATAAAACCTGGAGACAAAAGTGAGAAAACGGCTCACTAACCAGGTAAAACTGTTTTAAGACACCAGGTTATTGGAGAGAATATAATTTTAAAAAAATCACTGAATGAACAATAATGAAAGGAACAGTAATAATGGATATATCAATAATTTCACCATATGAAATCAAATGGGCTTTTGGGCACTTGGACTTATATATTTACTTGGCGCTATGTATTTTAGTCACAGAAGTGATCATTGAAAGTGTGACAAAGGAGAATTCATAATGTCATTTCTTTATTTTGGCGGCACGGGTGGTGCAGTGGGCAGCACCGCCACCTCACAGCAAGGAGGTCCTGGGTTTGAATCCCTGTCAGCCGGGGCCTCTCTGTGCGGAGTTTGCATGTTCTCCCCGTGTAATGTGGGTTTCCTCCGGGTACTCCGGTTTCTTCCCACAGTCCAAAGACATGCAGGTTAGGCTGATTGGAGAGTCTAAATTGCCCATAGGTATGAGTGTGTGAGTGAATGGTGTGTGTGCCCTGCGATGGACTGGTGACCTGTCCAGGGTGTATTCCTGCCTTTCGCCCAATGTACGCTGGGATAGGCTCCAGCGCCCCTGAGACCCTGTTCAGGATAAGCGGGTTAAGATAATGGATGAATTAATTAATTTCTTTATTTTTGGTTTATTTGAAACAGACAAGACCCATTAATTCAATAATGAATGATTCATTAATCTGAGCTTCTGTGGTTTTTGTAGTTAAATATTTGATGTACTGTTAACTTTGTAGTGCTTGAGGGATTCATTACTGCAGGTTAACCTGTTGTCTATTTTCAGGTCCTGAAGGACTGGCTTTTCAGAAGGTGAGAAACAGTGAGGAGCAAACAAACTTGCCATGAGCCCCCTGAATTCAGCCGACTTTACAAACGACAGTATTGTGCATCCTGACTTCTTTTTCATAAGTGGTTTTGCTGGTATTCCCCACACAAACTACTACTATGGCTTCTTGTGCTTTGTTTATGCTCTGACTGTAGTGGTAAACACCTTTGTCATGTTTATGATTTACACTGACCACTGTCTTCACAGTCCAAAATACATTGCCGTTTTTAATTTGGCTGTGTCTGACTTTTGTGGAAGCACTGCACTCATTCCTCAAATGATTGACACCTTCCTGTTTAAATCACACTTAATCTCCTTTGAGGCCTGCTTGACAAGTGTTTTTTTCATTTTTTCATTCATCTCTATGCAGTCTTTCACTCTAACTGTCCTTTCCTATGACAGATATGTTGCTATATGCTTTCCACTGAGATACAATGAGATTGTGACTAATAAATCTATATTAGCGATCTCAATGGTGTTATGGATTTTGGCAGGAACGGCCAATTTCATATCTGTGATTTTTATCACCAGACTGTCATTCTGCAGATCCACTGTGATAGACAGTTATTTCTGTGATATTGGCGCCCTTCATCTTTTGGCGTGCAATGACAACACTCCAAGTGCTGTCATGAATTGGACACATCCTATTATGATTCTCTGGGTTCCAGTACTTTTTATCACAGGCACATACATTTGTATAGCCAGAGCGCTATTAAAAATAGCAGAAGTCTCAGAGCGCCTCAAAGCCATGAAAACCTGCACCTCTCATTTGATCTTGGTGAGTGTGTTTTATCTTCCTATTGGCTTTGCCTTTGCACTGGGCCCTATCATTGACGAGAATGCCAGGATTATTAACATTTCTCTAACTACCATCTTGCCACCTGTGCTGAATCCAATAATTTATTCTCTGAAAACAGAAGAATTCACAGAATCCATTAAGAAGCTTTACAGAAGAAAGAAGATACACTGTACAGATAAAATTAATACATTTTTTAATCACAAATGAATGACAATCAATCAAACTTTATTTGTGTAGCACTTTTCATACAAGTAAATGCACTTCAGAGAGCTTTCCATGCAAATGCAATGTGATTGAACAAAGCAATAAAACAATGACAACACCAACATTTGATTAAAACCTTCTTATGTTGAAATTAAGAATGGTAGAAAAACATCCATCCATCCATCCATTATCTGAACCCGCTTATCCTGATCAGGGTCGCAGGGGGCTGGAGCCTATCCCAGCATACATTGGGCGAAAGGCAGGAATACACCCTGGACAGGTCGCCAGTCTATCGCAGGGCACACACACCATTCACTCACACACTCATACCTACGGGCAATTTAGACTCTCCAATCAGCCTAACGTGCATGTCTTTGGACTGTGGGAGGAAACCGGAGTACCCGGAGGAAACCCACGCAGACACGGGGAGAACATGCAAACTCCGCACAGAGAGGCCCCGGCTGACGGGGATTCGAACCCAGGACCTCCATGCTGTGAGGCGGCAGTGCTACCCACTGCACCATCCGTGCCGCCGGTAGAAAAACAAATAAATAAAACTTAAAATCAAAACCCAAAATGCTAAAACAAAAATAAAATAAAACGATAATCATAAAACAACGGCATCCTAAAAAAAATCCTAACTAAAAAGGTATATTTCAAGTTTACATTTAAAAGTGTCAAGACTTTTGATTGCCCTCAGAGCTGTAGCCTTCATAAATAAGATGTTAATTTCAGGCTGGCGGCTCTGATGCAAGCTTCATGCATGTAAACTGGCCCAATTATTATTATTTTTTGTTCACTTTTATGGCACGTCCAGCCAATATATTTCTGGTTTGGTAGAAATATAAGATATGCAGATGTTTGGTATTTGGAGAGATTTGGGGACACTTGAGGACATCTCTTTTACATTAAATTACATTAATGGCATTTGGCAGACGCTCTTATCCATAGCGACGTACAACAAAGTGCATACCCATAACCAGGGATAGGTGCGCTGAAAGACGCTAGAGGGAAGTACAATTTCAACTGCTACCTGTACAACAAAGATAAGGACCAGGGCCTATTTGAATTTTTTTTTTTTTAAACAAACAAATAAACAAACAAACAACAAAGCAAAAGTGACCAATCTTAACTATCCAAACACTGCTTAACTAGCCAACTGAAAATACAGATGCACAAAGTAAATCACAAAGACAACAATTAAGGTTCACAGGGAGGTAGGGAGGGACGGGGAGAGGTGCTGTTTGAAGAGGTGCGTCTTCAGTTTGCGCTTGAAGGTGGTGAGAGATTCTACAGTTCTGACCTCAACGGGGAGTTCGTTCCACCACCGTGGAGCCAGAACAGAAAGTAGTCGTGAGCGTGAGGTGGAGGTTCAGAGAGGGGGAGGTGCCAAGCGGCCTGTGGAGGCTGAACGAAGAGGTCTGGCAGGGGTGTAGGGTCTGATGATTTTTTGAAGACCCCTTAACTGCTTGGAAGGCTAGCACCAATGTTTTGAATATGATGTGAGCCATGACAGGCAGCCAGTGGAGGGAAGTAAGCAGGGGGGTGACGTGCGAGTATTTGGGAAGGTTGAAGACCAGACGAGCTGCTGCATTCTGGATAAGATCTCTTGAGGACAAAACTCATGTGGAATTTGAATACCTGTCGCTATCTTAATAAAGTTTTGTACACACGTTCAAATCAAGCTTGTGCACAAATATAACAAATTTCAGGGTCGGTCCTTGAGATATTCAGTTCTAAATTGAAAAACCTTTTATTTTATTTTAATGTATCCTTTGTCTACCCTGTATGTACATGCCCTGACATAAATGTGTACTGTCTCAAATTGTCTAAATGGTACAAGCCTCTTCTTTCATTTAAGTCTTCAACCATGTGTGTGCAGAAAATTAGTTTTTAGATATTGACACTTTTATAGGACTAGAACAAAGTAGGTGGAAATTGGCCCAGAATTTGGGTGATATGCAAAGGGTTAAAAGCATTTCAGACATGTAACCTGGTGCAAGGCCATGCAGCGCTTTAAAAACTGGTAAAATAACTTCAATATGAAAACTGTCTGGTAGCCAGTGTATGGACTTTAGAATCGTGTGTAATATTTCCTCTCCTTCTCATCCATGTCAAATAAATAAATATGGGTGTGAATAATAAGAAAGCACTTTGGATTTGGATTTCACCTTTAGGGCTCTATCTTGGACTCGGCGCAATACGGCGGTAACCCAAACACAAGTGTTTTTGTTACCTTCAGAGTCTTGCAGCTGACATGTTATGGTCCTGCACATACTCTATGAATATAGCAAGCGGGCATGTGCCTATATGGGCCAGTTGGTCTTAAGGTGAGGTGTAGTCATGGAAACTGTCAGCTTGTTGCTAATTCGATGCAGCATTTATATTATGACCGACCAAAACCTGGTCTGAAGTCATGTTGCAGTTTCATCTCTATCTTAATGGCATAATAGTAGTTATGTGCCTACATGGGCTCCTACATGGGCTACTGCACTATGTGTGTACACCCTCCCCTCCTGTCCGTTACAAATGCCGCAACACAAATATACATGTATATTTCACCATGGCCTCTCCTTTCATGCATCAGTGTTTCATGCATGCCAAACATGCCGATACTGTATCTCACAACACACAGCTTTATGTTCTCTGTCGATACACCAACATTTCCGAATCAGCCAAGTGGAAAATGTTGGTGTTTTTCCGAATTTAAAGCATTTCCACTGTGATTTTCTTTTGCACAAATTCAAAGTTTGCATAAAAAAGGTGACAGCCCACTAGAGATGCGTAAAAGGAGCAGCACCTCATACCCACGGTGAAATATGGGTCACTGATGTTTTGGGGCTGTTTTAATTCCAATGGTGATTTCGGTCATTTTGACTGACAATCTGGTTGCCGCTACCAGAAGGTTATGATCCAGGTCCAGCCCTCAGCACCAGCACCAGCACCGACTCTGCCTCAGGACCCGTCTCTGGCCACCATGCGGTCTCTGGCCCCTGATCTGCTTCGGCCTGTCTCAAGCTCCGACCCCAGCCGCTGCACCATCTCAGACCCCAGGCCCCTCTCGGTCCTGAACACAGAACCCCCACGGCTGCCTGAAGCTCCAGCATCACCTGATGAACCTCTGTTCCCATGAAGCCCCATGCCCTCCTGAAATCCAGTGCTCTCCTGAAGTTCTGTGTTCTCCTGAAGCCCAGGCTTGCCTGAAGCCACATGCTCTCCTGAAACCTTGTGCTCTCCTGAAGTTCTGTGTTCTCCTGAAGCCCAGGCTTGCCTGAAGCTCCCTGATCTCCTGAAACCTTGTGCTCTCCTGAAGTTCTGTGTTGTCCTGAAGCCCAGGCTTGCCTGAAGCTCCATGCTCTCCTGAAACCTTGTGCTCTCCTGAAGTTCTGTGTTCTCCTGAAGCCCAGGCTTGCCTGATGGTCTGTGCTCTACTGAAGCCCTGTGGCCATCTGCAGCTGCAGTGCATCTGGGTGCAGTTTTGGGAAAACTGATGTGAAATTTGAATGCCTGTTGACATCTTTATCAATTTTCTACACATTTCTGTCAACATCAAGTTGACAAAATGTGCACAAGTATAAAGTTGTTGTGGGTTGGTCTAAACTATGAGAAGTTTTGTAATTGTTTTGTATTTTACCTTTTCTGTGCACTGTATTTACATGTTCTGACACAAATATGAATTGTCTGATATTTCTGAATAGTACAGGTCTTCAACCATGTGTGTGCAGGAAATTGTTTCTGAGATATGGACACTCTTATATGACGAGTGCAAAATAGGTTGAAATTGCTCTCCAGCAGGGCACAGACTCAACCATGATCATTCTATCATGTTGCTTTAATTTCACCTGAGCATTTCTCTTGTCTTCTTTTCCCTTGGTGTTTTGCTCTGGACCAACATTCCGGGATATAAGAAGGACAGTGAATGCTTTGACTCACCACAATCTTTTTCAACTTTCCTATCATCAAGTTCAAGGTCATACATCTACTAAAAGAGAAAACTCTACAGTGGCTTCCAAACAATAGAAAATTAGTTATTATATACTGTATGACATTGACAACTATTTGGTCTATACAAGTTTGCCTTGTTATTGGTAAGTATTATACCTTAATTTATTCTGTCATTTATTCATTTCAAAGGGCTGCAATTATCTGTTTAGCTTGACAGGCAAGGCAATTATTGCAATTGAAATTTGAATCTAAAATAATTTTACTGTATTACTGTAAGCAACAAAAGTATCTTTAAGAGGAATAATATTTACACAGAACCAGAAATATTTAATAGAAGAACATTGACTTGACATACATACTTGACTTTTAAACCTTTCCCTTTATCGAGAGAAAATGTGAAATGTAACCAACCAGGTAAAACTGTTTTAGGACACTCTTTATTGTCGAAAAATGACTGAATGAACAATAATGATAGGAACAGTAATAATGGAACTATTCATCTTTTTACTACATGAAATCAAACGGGATTCTTCTACTTGGCATTATGTATTTTATGCAGTACAAAAGTGATCCTTAAAATTATGAAAAGAAGAAGTCATATTGTAATTTCAGCCATGGAATTATTATTTTTTTGAGACACACAGGAGCCATTAACTCAATAATGAATAATGAATTAATCTGGGCTTCTGGGCTTTTGTAGTTAAATATTTGATGTTTTGTTAACTTTATAGTGCTTGAGCTCATTACTGCAGGTTAACCGGTTGCTTATTTTCAGGTCCTGAAGGACAGTTTTTTCAGAAGGTGAGAAACGGTGAGGAGCAAAAAAACCTGCCATGAGCCCCCTGAATTCAGCTGACTTTACAAACGACAGTATTGTGCATCCTGACTTCTTTTACATAAGTGGTTTTGCTGGTATTCCCCACACAAACTATTACTATGTGTTCTTGTGCTTTGTTTATGCTCTGACTGTAGTGGTAAACACCTTTGTCATGTTTATGATTTACACTGACCACTGTCTTCACATACCAAAGTACATTGTAGTTTTTAATTTGGCTCTGTCTGACTTGTGTGGAAGTACTGCACTCATTCCTCAGATGATTGACACCTTCCTGTTTAAATCACACTTAATCTCCTTTGAGGCCTGCTTGACGAACATTTTTTTTGTTTTTGCGTTTATCACTATGCAGTCTTTCACTCTAACTGTCCTTTCCTATGACCGATATGTTGCGATATGCTTTCCACTAAGATACAATGAGATTGTGACTAATAAATCAATATTGGTGATCACAACCATGTTATGGGTTTTTACAGGAATGGCCACTCTTGTATCTGTGGGTTTCATGAGCAGGCTGTTATTCTGCAAATCCACTGTGCAAATAAACAGTTATTTCTGTGATCCCGGTCCTTTACATCTTTTGGCATGCAATGACAACACTCCAAATTCTATAATGAATTGGACACATCCTGTTCTGATTCTCTGGTGTCCAGTACTTTTTATCACAGGTACATACATTTGTATAGCCAGAGCATTGTTAAAAATTGCAGAAACCTCTGAGCGCCTTAAAGCCATGAAAACCTGCACCTCTCATTTGATCTTGGTGAGTGTGTTTTACCTTCCTATATGCTTCTCATTTGCACTGGGCTCTATCATTCACCATAATGTCAGGATTATTAACATGTCTTTAACAACCATCTTGCCCCCTGTGCTGAATCCAATCATCTACTCACTGAAGACAGAGGAATTCACAGAATCCATTAAAAGGCTTTTCAGAAGAGAGAAGATACGCTTTACAGACAAAATTAAGACATGTTTTAATCACAAATGAATGACTATCAATCAAATTATGAGTCATATCATTCCCTTTTCATATCATTCCCTTTTTTAGCTGTCTTACAACAGGGAGTGATAAGAGCCAGAGCTTTGACAGCAAAGTTTGCATTTAAATGAAACCTCAATAAATATTTCTTAATTGTCTGACTGAATCCTGCCTTGCTGAAGGTTTTTTTCCTACATATAAGGCCCATTAATAGTTTACTCTAAGAGGATTTGAGGGCCATTCCTGGTTCATATTTTAACCCTATCAACTTTGTCCCCTTGTGGTTTAGTGGTCGATGTCACAAATTATTGTTGCGTTCATATTTATATAATACAAAAAACTGCAATAACACCACAAAACAGTGATGCCAAATTGTTTCCGAGTTTCCGCTCGCGAGAACAGCAGTTTAGATGCTTATCAACCTCTTATTTAAAAAGCAGGGACTCCAACCTCCCCCTCGCCACACTGACGGTTAACAACCCTCACCTCGCAAACTCAGACAATAAAAGGCATATTCTAACAGTCCATTTCTTTACGTCAAAAAATTATAGTCCAATTCAAGAATAAGGATAAAAATAAAAATATGTAATACAATTCAGAAGTTGCATGAATAAACCCTTTTTTTGTTTTTCTTAGCTCACTTGTATGGCATGTCCGGCCGACATATTTCTGGTTTTGTAGAAATATAAAATATTCAGAGATTTGGGGACCCTTGAGGGCGTCAAGGACAGCAGCTGAGCGCAGTTTTGGGAAAACTCATGTGGAATTTCACTGCCTGTAGATATCTGTGCAGACAGGTTCACATCAAGTTTGCACAGACAAATAACGTAGGTCTGGGTTGGTCCTTCACTTAGAAATTTAGATATTTAGTTAAAAAACGATAAAATATAAAATATAAAATACAAAATACAAAACACAAAAATATAGGGCGGCTTGTTGCGTAGTGGTTAAGATACATGACCGGGAGCTGCAAGGTCGGTGGTTCGAATCCCAGTGTAGCCACAATAAGATCTGCACAAGGCATTTCTCCAGGGGAGGATTGTCTCCTGCGTAGCCTAATCAACTGTATGTCGCTCTGGATAAGAGCGTCTGTCAAATGCCATTTAATGTTATGTAATAAAAAGATATGGCGTTGTGTCATTTTTAAACCATGTGTATGCAGTAAATTGTTTTTGAGACATTGACACTTTCATAGGACTAGTGAAAAATAGGTTGAACAGATCCGTCCACAGATCCAAGCAAACCAAACAACTTTCTTGGACATATTGAATCAGTTCATAGTTATTTAAAGGTGAGAAGGGACAATGATACACTGTGTCTGCGGCAGCTGAGGCAGGCTGCGGGGATAGTCATCCAGAGGGCTCGCTGAGGCAGGCTGCGGGGATAGTCATCCAGAGGGCCCGCTGAGGCAGGCTGCGGGGATAGTCATCCAGAGGGCTCGCTGAGGCAGGCTGCGGGGATAGTCATCCAGAGGGCCCGCTGAGGCAGGCTGCGGGGATAGTCATCCAGAGGGCTCGCTGAGGCAGGCTGCGGGGATAGTCATCCAGAGGGCCCGCTGAGGCAGGCTGCGGGGATAGTCATCCAGAGGGCCCGCTGAGGCAGGCTGCGGGGATAGTCATCCAGAGGGCCCGCTGTGGCAGGCTGCGGGGATAGTCATCCAGAGGGCCCGCTGAGGCAGGCTGCGGGGATAGTCATCTAGAGGGCCCGCTGAGGCAGGCTGCGGGGATAGTCATCCAGAGGGCCCGCTGAGGCAGGCTGCGGGGATAGTCATCCAGAGGGCCCGCTGTGGCAGGCTGCGGGGACAGTCATCCAGAGGGCCCGCTGTGGCAGGCTTCAGTACAGGAGGCTCCTTGTCTGGAGGGCTTGTTGCGGTTTCTGGCGGGAGCTCTAGGCAGGGTGGATGCCTCCACCTGGACCTGCGGTGCATCCTGGGCCCAGGGTAGGCATCAGCAGCGAGAGTCAGGAGGTCAGCCAGGTAGTCCAGAGAGCTGGCCTCCACATCCTCCCATGACCACGACTATCAGTTTAAAGGGCTGCAAGCTCGGTGTGGGCGTCGCTGTCCCTTTTTATGTGGTCTCCTCCGCATGGTTTCCACCAAAAATTCTGGCAAAAATGTACAATCGATGCAGGGAAACGAAATAGCTCACAGGGAATCCCTTATAGCCCAATAATGAGGTAATTGGCCACAGCTACGGTGATTACAATCAATCACAGCTGTCTGTAGGGCCGGTGCTGCCACCTGGTGGATAACACATTACTATTCCCCTCCTGGCACCACACCATGTACCAATCAGACATAGGAAGTGAGTAAGGAAGGAAGTACATATAGCACTATTCAAAACATGGAGTCTACAAAGTTCTTCACATAAGAAAAAACATACACTAGCATATACACATAACAAATAGCAAGATAGAAATATAACTTTTTTGTACTATTATATATATTCATATAGTTAAGCTCGTTGCATATTGTTTATTAGATATATATTCTTTTATACTTGACACAGTTTTGTTCTGCAATGTGGGTCTCTTATAACTATATAAATATGTTATCTTTTCTGTGAAGTGTTATATTGTTTTTTGGTTTTCTCATGCCAAGACCTTGGGGAGGCAGAAATAAGAATAAAAAGCATTGGAACAAATGACATGTTGGCCATGTGTTTTTTTCTCACTTTTTCTCACTGCACTTTTTCTGCACTGAGACTGTTAAAAACGAAGATGAAAGAAAATTGGCCTCAATATCCTTCTGAATTAAGTTTTTTTCATTTTTTGTGTTCTATGTTCAAATTTAATACATACTGTTTGTCCTAACCATGTACTAGCTGTACAAGGGTTTTGTTAAATTAGCTGCAATTTATTGTTTTGTGTCAAAACACACTCTATAATGGTTGGACACCAACCTTACTATATATAGTTGGCACCCTATTGGCACCCTGAATAAAAATGAAGAAAAGAGGCTACATATAATAAACAACACAGATATATTTTCAAACATATGGGAAAACTACATACTTTTATTTCAATACTGTTACGCCGGGGGAACAGAGGAACCAAAAGCAGACAGGGGTGAAAAGGAAAAAAAGGCAGATTTAATTGCAACAGCAGGGGTAGACAGAGCGGAGTCAAAAAACAGGCCAGGGTCAAAAACCAGGCCAGGGTCAAAAACCAGGGAGTCAGTCCAACAAGGCAGAGGTACAGATATCCACAACAGGCAAGGAAGAGTCCAGGGAAGCAGGCAGGGTTCAAAACAGGAAATCCAGATAAACAAAGGCAAGTACTCAGGAACAAGGGCAAGGAAACAAGGTGGCTAGAACTGGGGGAAGGAATAAAGGGCTCAGGACTCAGAAAACAGGACAAGACACAGGAACATAACAATTACATTTCCAATAAATTATTGGCACCCTTAACAATTATTGTAAATAAAATCAAACAAACTGAAATTGACAGTAACATTTTATATCAGTGCTCTCTTTCTTCTTAATGATGTCACAAAATGTTTATTCTGGAAAGCCTATTGTTTAGCCTATGTCATTGGCCCAACCCCTGCCAGGCTTGGTGGTCCCTATTTTTTAACAGGTTCCACTTCAACCTCAACTACCAGCCTGGCTCCAGGAATGTCAAGCCTGACGCACTTTGCTTTCTGCAATCGACCTTCACCTGTTTGACCTGCCTGAAAGTTAATAACGACTTTGATTGGGTTCATTGTGCTGAAGCCTGACAGACATGATCATTCTATCATGTCGCTTTAATTTCGCTTGAGCATTTCTTTTGTTTTCTGTTGCCTTGGTGCTTTGCTCTGGGTCAACATTCTGGGATATAAGAGGGACAGTGAATGCTTTGATTCACCACAATCTTTCCAACTGATCCGTCATCAACTTCAAGGCCATTCACCTGCTAAAAGAGATAAATTAAAAGACAGTGGCTTCCAAACAATAGAAAATGAGTTATTCTATACCGTATGAGAGATACTGAAAACTATTTGGTCTATGCACGTTTGCCTTGTTATTGGTAAGTATTATACTTTAATTTATTGTGTCATTTATTGATTTCAAACAGCTGCAATTTTCTGTTTACCTTGACGGGCATAGAAATTATTCCAATTGAAATTTTCTCACCAACCAAGTGAAACTGTTTTAGGACACCTCGCTATTGCAGAGAATATGATTTGTAAAAATGACTGAATGAACAATAATGAAAGGAACAATAATAATAGATATATTAATCCTTTTACTGTATGAAATCAAAGGGGCTTTGGGGCACTTTAGTACTCGGCACTATGTATTTTATGAAGTCACAGAAGTGATCACAAAGTGTGATGAAGTAGAATTCATAATGCAATTTTAGCCCTGGAATGATTATTATTTTTTGGTTTATTTCAGACATACAAGATTAATCTGAGCTTTTTTGTAGCAAAATATTTTATCGGCTCTTAGCTTTGTAGTGCTTGAGGGATTCATTACTGCAGGTTAACCTGTTGTCTATTTTCAGGTCCTGAAGGACTGGCTTTTCAGAAGGTGAGAGCAAAACAAACCTGCCATGAGCCCCCTGGATTCAGCCTACTTTACAAACGGCAGTATTGTGCATCCTGACTTCTTTTTCATCAGTGGATTTGCTGGTATTCCCCACACAAACTACTACTATGTCTTCTTGTGCTTTGTTTATGCTCTAACTGTAGTGGTAAACACCTTTGTCATGTTTATGATTTACAGTGACCACTGTCTTCACAGTCCAAAATACATTGCAGTTTTTAATTTGGCTGTGTCCGACTTGTTTGGAAGTACTGCACTCATTCCTCAGATGATTGACACCTTCCTTTTTAAATCACACTTAATCTCCTTTGAGGCCTGCTTGACGAACATTTTCTTTTTTTTTTCATTTGTCACAATGCAGTCTTTCACGCTAACTCTTCTTTCTTATGACAGATATGTTGCCATATGCTTTCCACTGAGATACAATGAGATTGTGACTAATAAATCAATATTGGTGATCACAACTATGTTATGGATTTTTGCAGGAATGGCCACTCTCTTATCTGTGAGTTTTATCAGCACACTGTCATTCTGCAAATCCACTGTGGTAAACAGTTATTTATGTGATCCCGGTCCCTTACATCTTTTGGCGTGCAATAATAACACTCCAAGTTCTGTGCTTAATTGGACATTACCTGCTATTTTTCTCTGGATTCCGGTGCTTTTTATCACAAGTACATACATTTGCATAGGCAGAGCATTATTCAAAATTGCAGAAGCCTCTGAGCGCCTCAAAGCCATGAAAACCTGCACCTCTCATTTGATCTTGGTGAGTGTGTTTTATCTTCCTATAGCTTTTGCTTTTGCACTGGGCTCTACCATTCACCAAAATGCCAGGATTATTAACCTGTCTCTAACGACCATCTTGCCCCCTGTGCTGAATCCAATCATTTACTCACTGAAGACAGAGGAATTCACAGAATCCATTAAAAAGCTTTACAGAAGAAAGAAGATGCACTGTGCAGAACAAATTAATTCATGTTTTAATCACAAATGAATGACTATCAATCAATCAAACTTTATTTGTATAGCACCTTCCATACAAGGAAATGCACATCAAAGAGCTTTCCATGCAAATGCAATGTGATTGAACAGAAGATTAGACAATTACAACTAAAACACACCAAACTTTAGATTAAAACTTTGAAATGTTGAAATAAAGAATGATAAAATAAATAAATAAAATAAGAGTTATAATCATAAAACACCAGACTGAACGTACATTTTGAGCTTATTTCATTTGCTAGCTGTATTTGTCAGAATTATCCTGCTTATTCCTAAATTCTGCCTGCCAGAATTGTTTTGCTCTCGCACCACCACGTCAACGTCCACCTGTGAGCTCTGCTTCTCAAAACCCCCATGAGGGGGGCTTTGTAGTCACTCCCTGTTTCAGCTGTCTGACAACACAGAGTGGTAAGAGGCAGAGCTTTGACACCAACGTTTGCATTTAAATTAAACCTCAATTAATATTCCTCAATTCATTGTGACTTGTGTCTGACTGAACTGATAAATGCTGCCTCGTCAAAGGTTTTTGTTCTCCAATTATGAGGTTACTATGAGAGGATTTGAGGGCTCTTTCTGGTTCATACTTTAACCCTATGAACTTTGCCCCCTTGTGGTTTAGTGGTCGACATCCCAAATTATTGTTGCATTCATATTTATATAACACAAAAAACTGCAACTTAATAAGACCACAAAACAGTGATACCAAATTTTTTAAAAGACTCTCCGCTAGCAAGAACAGCAGTTTAGATGCTTATCAACCTCGCCACACTGACGGTTTACAACTCTCACCTCACCACAAACTCAGACAATAAAATGCATATTCTAACAATCCTTGAAAGCATTTCTCTACGTCAAAAAAACGAAACAATTTAAGAATAAGAACAAATATATACAATTCAGAAGTTGCATAAGTAAACAATTTTTTTGTCCAGCTGACATATTTCTGGTTTTGTTGAAATACAAATATGCAGAAGTTTTGTATTTGGAGAGATTTGGGGACCCTTGAGGACATCTGGGTGTAGTTTTGGGAAAACACAGGTGGAATTTGAATGTCTGTAGATATCTTTACCAAATTTTGGTATATATTCAGTGCTAAACTATGAAAACATTTTGTAATTGTTTTTGTATTTTAATGTATCTTTTATGTAAACTGTATGTACATGCACTGACATAAATTTGTTCTGTTGCAAATTTCGGAATGGTAGCCTCTTCTTTCATTTAAGTCTTCAACCATGTGTGGCAATAATAATGATAATAATGATAATAATAATAATGAGGTTATTGGCCACAGCTACGGCAATTACAATCAAGCCAAGCTGCTTCCCTGGGCAGGGTGGGGGAGCTGAGGCCTGTAAGCACACCGTCAGACCAGGCCTGCTTAGCTGCTACCCTGGGCAGGGTGGTGGGGTGATGACAGCCTCTGGCTGCAGGGGTGACATGAGAATGTCTGGGGCCATTGACTGGCTGTGGCATTCTGGATCAGTTGTAGGGGTCTGATGGCCGATGCTGGAAGGCCAGCCATCAGAGACGGTGGGACAGGACCATTGCTTGTACAAGGAGCTGAGTGGAGTAGGTGGTGAGGAAGGGTTGAATTCTCTGGATGTTGAAAAGGAAGAACCTGCATGCCCGGGTCACCGTAGCAATGTTCTCAGAGAAGGACAGCCTGTTGTCCATCACCTATCCAAGGTTTTGTGTACTAGGGGATGAGGACACTGTGGTATCCCCTGGTGAGATGGAAAAATCGGAGAAGGGAGAGGTTAGAGCAGGGATGAAGATTACCTCCATCTTACCTGGGTTGAGCTTTAGATGGTGGTTGCCCATCCAGCTCTAGATGTCTCTCAGGCAGGTGCAGATACGAGTAGAGACCTGTGAGTCCGATGGGGGGAAGGAGAGAAAGAGTTGGGTGTCTTCGGCATAACAATCATATGACATGCCATGAGCAGAGATAACAGGACCAAGGGATCTGGTGTAAATGGAGAAGAGGACGAGGACTGAGCCCTGGGGGACTCCTGTAAAAAGAAGGGGAGGGGTTGACACTCTTCAAGCCCAGGTCACCTTGGAGGACCAGTCAGAGAGATAAGATTTAATCCAGTCTAAGGCTGTGCCACAGATCCCTGTAGATGCCAGGGAGGATAGGAGGATGGAGTGGTTGACCGTGTCGAAGGCCGCAGAGAGTTCAAGGAGGATCAGGACAGAGGAGAGGGAGGCTTCTCGTGTGCGGTCCTCGTTTAGTGGCCAGGTCTGAAGCCGGACTGGTGGGGGTCCAGCGGGTGATTCTGTGAGAAGAAGGAAGAGAGTTGGTTGGAGGTAGCTTGTTCAACAGATTTGGATAGAAAAGGAAGGAGAGATACCGGACGGTAGTTCTGTATGCAGGAGGGGTCCAGAGTGCGTTTCTTTAGGAGTGCGGTGACGTAGGCCCTCTTGAAGGATGAGGGAAAGCAGCCAGAGGACATGGAGGATGTCAGGTGTGATTGCCTGAAGAAGGTTTGAGGGGATAGGGTCGAGGGCACAAGTAGTGTGGCGGTGGTGAGACACATCAGCATCTGTAAGGGGAGAGAAAGAGGAGAAACAGGGGGCAGGCACAGAAAGGGAGGCAGGCACAGGTCTTTGATTTCCTCCTCTTCCTCTCAGCTGCACGTAGGCTGGCCCTGGAGGTAGGTAGAAACCCATGGGATCCAGCAGGCCTGGGGATGAGAGGACAGAAAGAGTCTTCCTTGCTGAGGAGAGAGAGGAAAGCAGGGTGGAAGATGCAGAGTCAGCGGGTCGTTTGGAGAAGGATTGAAGAGGAGGGAGAGAAGAGGAGAGGGAGTGACTCTGGGGGCAAGCGAGGAGGATGATGGAGAACAGAGGTTACAGCGGACTGAAACAGTGGGGGTGAGAGGAGGAGAGGAAGGCAGGGGAGCAAGGGGGATGGAGAAGGAAATGAAGTGGTGATCAGATGTGTAGAGGGGTAACAGTGGGGTTAGAAGAGGAGCAGTTCCTCACAAAGATTAGGTCTAGAAGGTTTCCAGCCTTGTGGGTTCGGGAGAGTGCTGCAGGGAGAGGTCAAAGCAGTGGAGAGAGGCAGCAGACTGGGAGGCTCCCAGGAGGATACTGAAATCTCCCAGGAGGATGATGCCAGGCTGGGGAGGGCCTCAGCAACACATGGTGAACAGACACGCAACCAGACATGCAAAAGTGTTGCCTGCTTGCCATTTATTAACTCGAAATCAAACGATTAATAAAAATCCTTTACAGAAAAAGGTAGGCCTCAACCAAAATATACCCAGGTCGGGAAAAGGGAGGCAAAATGTAAAAATAAATTTAAATTAGCAAGGAAATCCAAACACATTTTGCTCAAGTGTCACTCTTTACGACTGAAAACCAGGCCTCTCTTAAAGCCCAATAATGAGGTAATTGGTCACAGCTACGCTGATTACAATCAATCACAGCTATCACTAGACTATTCAGAAGCAGCTGAGAAACCAACCATCCAATCACTTTTTGTCCCCTAAAATGGGGGGGTACTATGTATAAAAATGGATGTGATTCCTACACACATCTTGCCATATGGATGTAAATACCTTCAAAAACGTGAAGGGGACAGTCTGGAATTAAACCTCAAATTCATTGTTTCATTTCAAATCCAATGTGCTAGAGTACAGAACCAAAAGAAATCAAATTTATGAACTGTCCAAATACATATGGACTACACTGTACCTTATCTCATACCGCAAAACACAAAACTCTATACGTTAATCAAAGACCTGATATTTGGCAGAAATCTGGCATGTGGAATCTGCAGAGGGAACCCATGGCTCAAAATGTTTTCTCTTTTCCGGGTTTTAGGACTGCAAACTGTAGCACTTTATTATGGCTGCATGAGAGTGCTACGGTCAGATGAGGCCAAAAGTGACTGTTTTGGACATATACACCATACACAACATTTTGCCGACAAAGTAATGATACAAGGAGAAGCACCTCATACTGACTGTCAAATAAGGCGATAGGTCACATTGAATATTTGGAGATATTTTTCTGCCAGTGGACCAGGGGGACTTTAAGATCAAGGGCACAATGAACTCAGCATAGTATCTGCAAATTTTGGCAGAAAATCAGTTTGTCTCCACTAGGACGATGAGACTTGGTCATAGGTAGATTGTCCAGCACAACAATGACTCCAAACACATGTCAAAATCCACACAGAAATGGTGACGTGAAAATAATATCCATGTTCTGCAAAGGCCATCTCAATGTCCAAACTTAAATCATCAAAAGTTGGTGGTCTGAACTGAAGAGGGGGATACATAATTGTGAACTTATCACCAATTATAGGACTCATGGCTATCATTTTTGCCGGGGGTGTTTGCGGCAAACAGAGATCCAAACAACCAAGTTTGGTGATTATTGGACAAAATGTATCAGCGCACAGTTTTTGGAAAAATATTTTTAAATCCTGCAGTGCTTCGAGCCATAAATAAATAATGAAATTAATGAATAAAAATCCAAAACAAGGGACACAAAGTCAATCATGATCATTCTATCATTAATTAGTGGCATTAATTATACATGAGCATTTCTTTTGTTTTCTGTTTCCTTGGTGTTTTGCTCTGGGTCAACACTCCAGGATATAAGAAGGACAGTGAATGCTTTGACTCACCACAATCCTTTCCAACTGATCTATCATCAAGATCAAGGACATACATCTACCATAATAAAAAAAATCAAATTACAGTTTCTTCCAATCAATAGAATATTAGTTATTCTATACTGTATGAGAGATATTGCTATTTGCTCCATGCAAGTTTGCCTTATTATTGGTAAGTATTAGACCTTAATTTATTCCATAATTTATTAATTTCAAAGAGCTGCAATTTTCTGTTTAGCTTGATGTGTATAGCAATTTTTCTCATTGAAATTTGAATCTAAAATAAGTTTCATATGTTTTAAAAAAGCAACATAAGTGTCTTTAGGAGGAATAATACTTACACAGAACCAGAAATATTTAATAGAAGAACATGGACCTTGCATACGTATCTTTTAAACATTTCCCTTTCTCAAGAGAAAATTTAAAATGTATTTCCTGAGAAAAGGGCTCACCAACCAGGTAAATTTGTTTTAGGACAACTTGTTATTGTAGAGAATATAATTTACAAAAATGACTGAACAGAACGATAATAATGGATATATTAATCCTTTGATTAAATTCAATCAAAGGGATGTATTTGGCACTTTAGTACTCAGCACTATGTATTTTATGAATTCAGAATGTTATTTATTATTTTTATTTTATTTTATTTCAGACACACAAGATCCATTAATTAAATAATGCATAATTAATTAATCTGAGCTTCTGTGGTTTCTCTGGTTAAATATTTTATGTATTGTTAACTTTGTAGTGCTTGAGGAATTCATTACTGCCTCTTAACCTGTTGTTTATTTTCAGGTCCTAAAGGACTGTTTTTTCAGAGCAAGAGAAACAGTGAGGAGCGAACAAACCTGCCATGAGCCCCCTGAATTCAAACACCACTAGTGACAGTATTGTGAAACCGGACTACTTTTTCATCAGTGGTTTTGCCGGTATTCCCCACACAAAATACTACTATGTCTTCTTGTGCTTTGTTTACGTTGTGACTGTACTGGCAAATGCTTTTGTCATGTTCATGATTTACACTGACCAGTGTCTTCACAGCCCAAAATATATTGCAGTTTTTAACTTGGCTCTGTGTGACTTGTGTGGAAGCACTTCACTTATTCCTCAGATGATTGACACCTTCCTGTTTAAATCACATTTAATCTCCTTTGAGGCCTGCATGACTAACATGTTTTTTGTTGTTGAGTTTATCGCTATGCAATCTTTAACTCTAATTGTTCTTTCCTATGACAGATATGTTGCTATATGCTCTCCGCTGAGATACACTGAGATTGTGACTAATAAATCGATATTGGTGATCACAGTCATATTGTGGTTAATTGTAGGAACAGCCAATCTCTTCAGCGCAGGTTTTATGAGCAGGCTGTCCTACTGCAAGTCCACTGTGATACACAGTTATTTCTGTGATCACGGTCCCATGCCTCATTTGGCGTGCAATGACAACACTCCAAGTGTAGTGATGAATTGGGTACTTCCTGTTATGGTTCTCTGGTTTCCAGTACTTTTTATCACAGGTACGTACATGTGTATAGGCAGAGCGTTATTAAAAATCGCAGCCTCAGAGCGCCTCAAAGCCATGAAAACCTGCACCTCTCATTTGCTCTTGGTAAGCGTGTTTTACCTTCCCATCCTTATCACTGAGGCAATGGGCTCTGCCATTGACAAGAACACCAAGATTATTAACATGTCTCTTTCTACCCTCATGCCTCCTCTGCTGAATCCATTCATTTACTCACTGAAGACAGCGGAATTCAAAGAATCCATTAAAAAGCTGTACAGAAGAAAGATACATATCACTGTATGATAAAAATGAATACATGTTTTAATCACAAATGAATGACTAGCAAGTTTTGCAATGTTTATTTATAAAAAGGGTTATGCATATAAAACAGGTTTGAGGCACTGTTTTTCAATTGCAGTTCATAAGCCTTAAATAAATATCGGTGTAACTGATAAGACTGCACTTTTGATTTGATGACACCTTTAGGGCTCTATCTGGAACTTGCCGCAATGTGACCCTAACCCAAACAAAGTGTTTGTGTTACTTTCAGTGAGCTGCAGTTTGTCATTTTATGGTCTAGCACATATTCTTTGAAGATAGCAAGTGGCCATCCGCCTACATGGGCCAGTTGGTTCAGTGTCGTTATGGTAACAAGCTGGTCGCTTTTGATGCAGCATGCGCATTACAACCAACCAAAACCTTGTCGTAAGACATGTTGCAGTTTCATTGCTATTTTAATGTAATAGTAATAGTAATAGTAGTAGCCTATGGGGGCTACTGCACAATGTGTATATACCCTTCTGCCTGTTACAAGACAGCGACATTGGCTCAGGCGGTAAGAGCAGTCGTCTGGCAGTCGGAGGGTTGCCCGTTGTTTGATCCTGCCCTGGGTGTATCAAAGTGTCCCGGAGCAAGACACCAAACCACCGAATGCTCCTGATGAGCTGGTTGGTGCCTTGCATGTTACAGCGCTTTGGATGAAGGCGGTATATAAATTCCAACCATTTAGAAATGCCATTTAGAACTACACAAATAAGCATGCATGTTCAGGGTTATATAACAGCTCAAGCCTCCTGTCCGACCTCTAGAGAAAAAGATATGGCAATAAATCCAAAGCTATCCAAATAGCTCTCTCTTGCTCTCTGAGCATCATTCTCCCAATGGCAACAAGAAGTTATTGCCTGCATGTGTGGTGTACATGTGTGTTTTTCTTTCTCTCTCTCTCACACATTGCAGGCACTGTGGTACCACCTGGTGCCACCTTTGGCCGGCTCCCACCTCCCACCTCAATTTTCTTTTCTCATTTAGAGCCTATCAATATTATGTTGAAGGTAAGGGGTCGATGGGTGCTTATCCAGTATGCAAGCGTGATGAAAAGACAAACAGTACCCCATCATTTGCGGTTATATTTTACTATACCGTATGATTATGCTTTAAATCTGTACCAATCAGACATAGGAAGTCAGTAAGGAAGTAAGGAAGTAAACTTTTATTTATATAACATCTATATTTTTTATACTTGGAAGTTTTGTTCTACAATTTGGGTCTGCTTATGATTATATGAATATTTTATATTTTCTCTGATGCATGATATGGTTTTTCGGTTGTTCCTTCATGCCAAGACCTGGGAGAGACATAAATATGAATAAAAAGCCCTGGAACACATTATGGTTTTGGATGTGTGTTATGTTTTTCTCACTGCTGTTCACAAGCACATATAATACAATTAAATTACTGTTTTATGTTTTGTTTATGTTGCTGTTCAAAACTAAGAGGACGGAAAATGGGCCAAAATATGCTCATGAGTATACTTAAAATGTCCATGTCTAATACACATTGTATAATAATAGTAGTATTGAGACGGGTGCGTGGGGGGTTCGACCCAAAATGCACAACTCAGAAACAGTCCCATCAGGGCTTTATTCAGGGAGTGTCCAGTGAGCATAGTCAAAAGAAACAAGCAATGTTCATACACGTAAAATCCAGCCAAAACCAAAGTACAGTACCAAGGGAGAAGGCAGTCTCGTAATCGGTACACCATGCAAAAAGTCTGGTAGCCAGGAAAGCTGTCAGCGGGGCAGAAGTACAGGCGGAGGGTAGGCAGGCTCAGGGTCGATGACGGCGCAAGAGTCAAGACCGAAGTCTGCTCCGCGGGGCAAAAGCACAAAGACAGCAGGCAAAGTCGTGGTACAGACAGGCAATGGTCAACAAAACAGAAGTCAATAATCTTTGGTCAATAAACAGGCTTGGATCATAACGGGTAGACAATGGCTTGACAAAACCGCTAAAGCGGTGCACTGACGAACAGGAGGCAACAATTTCGCAAAGACAAGGCAGGGAACTGAGCTTATATGCAGGTGTACACAGGTGCAGACAATTAGCTTGAGAGCAGCCTGGAATCAGGAATGGAAATCAGGTGTGGAGGATTGACAAGTTAACGAGGTAATTAGTAATTGTTAGTAATAAACCTATCCTGCCCTAGCGTAAATGACATGCACAAGAAACGTAAGGTAACATAAACACATGGTTAGAATGTTAGTATTACCCAATTCTGATCTAAAGTTAGTAGATTAGTAAGAAGTTGAAGTTGAAGTAATTGAAACAATTAGGGTGTGAGTAACAGAAAGGGAGAGAGAGAAAGCAGGAATGCAAGGTTTGCAGAAAGACATGAAAAAGTGTATGATAAACAATGGAGTTTGCAGGCGGCACGGATGGCGCAGTGGGTAGCACTGCCGCCTCACAGCAAGGAGGTCCTGGGTTCGAATCCCCGTCGGCCGGGGCCTCTCTGTGCGGAGTTTGCATGTTCTCCCCGTGTCTGTGTGGGTTTCCTCCGGGTACTCCGGTTTCCTCCCACAGTCCAAAGACATGCAGGTTAGGCTGATTGGAGAGTCTAAATTGCCCATAGGTATGAGTGTGTGAGTGAATGTTGTGTGCGCCCTGCGATGGACTGGCGACCTGTCCAGGGTGTATTCCTGCCTTTCGCCCAATGTATGCAAGGATAGGCTCCAGCGACCCTGTTCAGGATAAGCGGGTTCAGATAATGGATGGATGGATGGATAACAAGTTTGCGAAATTATGACAATAAACTATATAACATGACATGGCAAGACTAAGAAATAAATGGTAACAAGAACTAAACATGAAACATAACATGACAAGACAATGAAATGTAACAAGAAATAAAACATAAAAACATGGCGAGACTAGACATAATATAATACGTGCCATGACAATAACGTAACTAAGACAATAACTAAACATGAAACATGACGTGACAAACATGAAACGTGACATGAAAAATATACTTTCCAGGGACGGAAACAAAGTGCTAATAATATACTGACTGAAATTATACTTCAATTTCATAAGTATACTTTTCGAAAGTATACTTGATTAAACAGAATTCTAAAATATTGAAGTTCACCTACACTGAATAAAATTAAAATATACCTTCAGAAAGTAGGTCTATACTATGAATATAATTTTCCAGTACGAAAATTAAACACAGTTTTCATAGGTATACTTCAATAGGCTTTTAGGTACATGAAGTTAAGGCAGACTTTACGAAGGAAATATATTATAACATATAATTTAACCGCCTAATGTTTCAGACTCTCACATACATGAAGTTAAAATAGTAGCTGTGATGCACAGTTGCAGCCCTAGTTGTGAGAGAGAGCCTCCAGACAGATACAGTAAATAAGTATAGCTGCAACCAGTGATTCCCAGGGGCCCAGCAGCATAAGCAACAGTTGGAAAACACACCCAATGATGGTGGACACCAATATTACTGCAGATATACAGTGGGCTCCAGAATTATTGGCATCCTCACTGAAAATGAAGAAGAAAGGCTGCATAAAATAAACAACACAGATAATGACTAACAATTATTGTAAATAAAATCAAACAAACTGAAATTGTCAGCAACATTTTACATCAGTGTTCTCTTTATTTTTAATGATATTTCAAACTTCATTTTGGAAAGCCGATTGTTGATGTCATTGGCCCAACTCTGGGCCTCATGTTTAAAAATGCCAATAACAGACTCCAAAGGCCCTTCGATACTAGAAGTAAGCCATTGGAAACACTAGACTATTCAGAAGCCGTTGATAAGCCAACCGTCCGATTACTTTTGGTCTCATAAAAAGGGAAATGATTCCTATACTCATCTTTCAATACAGATGTTTAGTTTTAGTGTACTGTATTTTTTGCACATTTTTATCGAGGGCGGAAATAATGCTGGAACTCACTATTTATACTCCAACTGAGATGATAGACCTCAACTGTGAGATCTATCTGATGCAGCCAGCAATTTTTGAATATGTTTTCCATTAATCACCACATCCTTCTCACCCACTTGATATCACCGGCACTGCACCGGCACTAAATCATAACTCTCTGACAGAAACCATTACATTTCTATCAATAACTGCAGATCCCGCACAACCCCGGTTTCCCATGGTGTCCCCCAAGGTTTGGTGCTTGGGCCTCTCCTCTTCATTCTCTACATTCTTCTCTTTGGTCAGATCATCCATTCCCATGGCCTTCGATTCCACTGTTATGCGGATAACACCACGCTCTACATTTCCACCAAAACTGTCACTGCCCTTATGCTCTCCACCCTAACCACCTGTCTCAGTAATCAAATCAAATCTGGGATGCAAACCCGGTTCCTCAAACCTGTACTAAACTGTTAAAGAAATCAATCATACTTGTAAGGACCATGTTTTAATGATCATGTCAATGAATACATTTTTAGCTCCTAAAATGGTGAAGTAGCTGAATTGAAATAAGCCTATTTATTGTAACCTTAGGTGGTGGTTGGTTGCCTAGCCGGCTGCTTTAGGCTGACTGTACTGTAGTGTGGATGATGGATAGATGTTACTCGATAGCAAGGTATGGGGTAGTTTTATTAATTTTGAAACGTACTGATAATCCATGCAAGCCCAGTGTATTGAATGAGGTGTATTGCCTCTGACACAGATTGCCGTGAGAGTTAGCAGTGGAACTGGACACACACGTGTTTGTGATTTACGGTATTTTATTTGAGTGATTTTTATCTGCATTATTTTATTCATGAAACAAACTGTGAGGGATGTGTTGCTTCAGAGTATAGTGTTTTAGGACAATGTGGGTGTGTGTTTAAAGGGCGAGTGTGACGGCAATGTGGATAGTGGTTCTGATACGAACGGACAGGTGGCTCAGCCAAAAGTGTTCCTTGTGAAATTGTTCATGCACGTACACACATCGTTTTATATATACGGCTTCGGTTTTTAATTAATGTTAATTAATTCGATATAATTAACCTGCATAACAGAGTGCAAAACTGTAGTAGCTGTGCTTCAGGTAAAAGTCTTGGTTTCAATATACTGCAAATCGCAATGTAGTATGGGGGACTGTTTAAATGACACCACTTCTGGGTTACATCTCGCCCGCCCGAGTATGAGTAGCCTACGGATACGGATATGGATAATTTAATTGATTGAACGGATACGGACACAGATACGAATAATGCATTACTCGCTCACCCCTAATACTCATACCATCGGTCAGCTTTTTCATTGCTCTTTTTATAATTCTCTTGATACACTGCTTCCTGTTATATTATTATAAATATGTATTTATTTTCATATATATGCATGTTATGTTATGTTTTTCGTTATGCAAAGTACCCCTCGAACCATTACAACGACATGCGCTTAATGAGAAATAAATTATTTGGTCTTATGTTTTCATCATTGAAGATGAAGTGTCTACTCTGGCAGATAACATGAGGTGGGAGCTGGCCAAAGGTGCCACAGTTCCTGCAATGTGTGTGAGAGAGAGAAGGAAAAACACACATATACACCACACGCATGCAATATTTCTAACTTCTTGTTGGGAGAATGATGCCGAGAGAGAGATAAAGAGAGAGAGATGGGAGAGAGCGAGAGAGCAAGATGGGGAGAAAGAGAAATAAAATCATTGCATCATGTTGCATTCATTTCACATGAGTATTTCGCTTGTACCCTGTTCCCTTGGCTTTCTATCGAATATCCGTGATATAAAAATGAGGGTCAAGGATTTGACTCAGCACAGTCTTCTACAACAGATCAAGGAAATACATCAAATAAAAGAGAAATATTGGACAATGGTTTCCTAACCACAGAAACATACTGTAGTTATTTTATATGAGTGTTAGATATTCATGATAACATTATTTGGTCTGTGGAAGTAGTTATTGGTAAGTATTAAGCATATATTAATTTAGTCCTTTTCTTATTATTTCAAAGCGATTAAGTTTTCTGCTTGGCTTGAAGTGCATAGCAATTATTAGAATTGAAAACTGAATCTAAAATAAGTCTTCTGTTTTAGAAATCTAATCTACTCTATATTAATTTAGTCCTTTATTTATTATTTCAAAGCTTTTTTGTTTAGCTTGATGTTCACAGCAATTATTATACTTATTATAATCTAAAATAGGTTTTCTACATTTTAAAAAAGTAACGTGTCTTCAAGAAAATTAATATTTTATTCAGAACAAAATGTATCGCAACATTAATCACATATCTTTCAAACCTTTAACTTTTTATATTTCTGAGAGAAAATGTAAAATAATAAATCTGAGCGTGGGTACTTTCTGGAGCTCAATATTAGCCCGCTGTTAACTTCGTCATGGTTGGGGAATTCAAACTGTACCTATATTTTGTTTTCAGGTTCTAAAGGACTGTTTGAAACAGTGAGGAGCCAACAAACCAGCGATGAGCCCCCTGAATTCAGCCTACTTTACAAATGGCAGTATTGTGCATCCTGACTTCTTTTTCATAAGTGGATTTGCTGGTATTCCCCACACAAACTACTACTATGTCTTCTTGGGCTTTGTTTATGCTGTGACCGTACTGGCAAACACTTTTGTCATGTTTATGATTTACACTGACCGCTGTCTTCACAGTCCAAAATACATTGTAATCTTTAATTTGGCTGTGTCAGACTTGTGTGGAAGCACTGCATTCATTCCTCAGATGATTGACACCTTCCTGTTTAAATCACACTTAATCTCCTTTGAGGCCTGCTTAACAAACATGTTTTTTGTTTTAGACTTTCTCACGATGCAGTCTTTCACTCTAACTGTCCTTTCCTATGATAGATGTGTTGCTATATGTTTTCCACTGAGATACAATGAGATTGTTACGAATAAATCAATGTTGCTCATCACAGCCATATTGTGGATCATTGCAGGAACAGCCATTCTCATAGCTGTGATTTTTATCAACACACTGTCATTCTGCAAATCCACTGTGGTGCACAGTTATTTCTGTGATCATGGAATCATACACCGTATGGCATGCAACGATAACACGCCAAGTTCTGTGATTGTTTGGTCACATCCCATTATGATTTTCTGGTTTCCGTCACTTTTTATCATGGTCACATACATTTGTATAGGCAGAGCGTTATTAAAAATCACAGCCTCAGAGCGCCTCAAAGCCATGAAAACCTGCACCTCTCATTTGATCTTGGTGAGTGTGTTTTATCTTCCTTTGTGCTTGTCCATTGCTCTGGGCTCTACCATTCACATGAACGCCAGGATTATTAATGTGTCTTTGGCGACCGCATTGCCTCCTATGCTGAATCCAATCATTTACTCACTGAACACAGAAGAATTCAGTGAATGCATTAAAAAGCTGTACAGAAAAAAGACAATACACATCACTGTCAGGAAAAAATGAATAAATATGTCAATGACAAATGACTGACTGGCAAATTTGACTATGGTAATTCATGAAAAACGAAATATACAAAATATATTTGAGGCATGGTCTTGGATAAATATGGGTGTTAATAGTGAATACACCTTTGATTGCATAGCACCCTGAGAATAAATCCTCTGTTTTGATTCTAAATGTCTGCAGGGTCTGATGGTCTTCCTTTCGACCTTAAAATCAGTAGCTAGTTTTGATCAAAGAAACTGCTTTAACTGATATGTAAAGTGAATTACAATGAAAACCAGCAAAAGAACGTGTCTATCCAGGACAGGAGTTAAAGATCCATAGAAGGCTGTTGTGGCTCTCATGGCCCTGAGGAAGTTCCGCGGAATGATATGATTCACTTCCGTCCAGAACAGTGAAGCAAAACTCAAATCCTGTCGAGCCACAAAGTTGGCAGGTTTTCACTGAGTAACTAATTCAGTTCTTAATTTAACAGACTGATACCTGAGTCAGTTGACTGCTGATTTCAAAGAAAAGTCACACAGTAAAATGTTTAGTGTAAGAACTACTCTTACAGAATGTATATGAGTCCACTATGGCCAGAGAGGACCCATATAAATTCTGTTCTAGTGGAATTAACACTGGACATTTTATTGCACAAAAATCCTGCAGATGCTTTGGTTAATCCGGAATGGAGTATTAGTTCCCTGACCTCAACAGAATAGTAGAAATCACAGATGACTCGACATGGTCCATTTTTCAACAGAATAAATGACAAACATTGATGATTTAACGATTGATTGGTATTTATCAACTATCCACACATGGATACAAAAAGAAGCTGTGTATACTCCTGTTAAATCTGGTGGAATTTGTTATTTTCCGATCAAACATACATTTGCACACAAAAATATTGATAAATGAGGCCCAATGTCTCCATGTTGATATTGAACTTTCTTGAAGAATATTATGACTGAAGGGGACTTCAAAAAAGTAGAAAAGGCAGAAAATCCAATATGGTGGTCATTAATGGGTTCCACAAAATTCAGGATGAGGAGATAGATATATGGAAGAAATTTGGTGCATGTACGTGAAAAGGGATGCGTTTCATCATTACAGCCTCAGAGCACCTCAAAGCCATGAAAATCTGCACCTCTCTTTTGATCCTGGTAAGTGTGTTTTATCTTCCCATGAGCATCTCTGTTGCACTGGGCTCCTCCTTGCATCCGAACGCCAGAATTATTAACATGTCTCTGACCGTATTGCCACCTATGCTAAATCCAATCATTTACTCTGAAGAAAAATGAGCACTGAAGAATTCAATGAATGCATTAAAAAGCTGTACAGAAGAAAGACGATACACATCACTATCAGGAAAAAATAAAAATTTTGAAAAATAAATCTGTAAATCACAAATGACTGACTGGCGAATTTGACTATGGTAGTTCATAAAAACGGGTTAAATATACACAATATATTTAAAGAATGGTCTGGGTGTTAATAGTGAATACACCTTTGATTGCATAGCACCCTGAGCATAAATGATCAGTTCTGTTTTTAGATGTTTGCAGGGTCTGATGGTCTTCTTTTCCACCTTAAAATCAGCCAGTTTTGATCTAAGAAACCAAGTAATGTGATTCTGTGCAATCAACTGCTTGAATTCATAAGTTCAGTGAATTACAATGAAAACCAGCAGAAGAACGTGTCTGTCCAGGACAGGATTTAAAGATCCCTAGAAGGCTGTTGAGGCTCTGATGGCCCTGAGGGAGTGCTGGGAAAAGATATGATTCACTGCCGTCCAGGGCTGCGTTTCCCGAAGCCTTCTTAACACTACTTAATGGTAAATGGTTGGCATTTATATAGCGCCTTTATCTAAAGCGCTGTACAATTGATGCTTCTCATTCACCCATTCATACACACACTGACACACCAACGCCGGTTGGCTGCCATGCAAGGCCCCGACCAGCTCGTCAGGAGCATTTGGGGGTTAAGTGTCTTGCTCAGGGACACTTCGACACAGCCTGGTTGGGGGATCGAACCGGCAACCCTCCGGCTGCCAGACGACTGCTCTTACTGCCTGAGCCAATGAGACGACTGCTCTTACTGCCTGAGCCAATGAGACGACTGCTCTTACTGCCTGAGCCAATTAGACGACTGCTCTTACTGCCTGAGCCAATGAGACGACTGCTCTTACTGCCTGAGCCAATGAGATGACTGCTCTTACTGCCTGAGCCATGTGGCCTACTTCATTCGTAAGCTGTACCTTAATGTTTCAGTGTGTTTGTCTGTCTTGCCTTTTTTTCTTTGGCTTTCAGCTCCTCCAGCTGCAACTGCAGTAGTTTTCTTTGAATGTCTTTTGCTTGATCCTCCAGCTTTTTGCCCTCTTTTCGCTGTCTCGCTACAGCGTGCACCACATGATCCACAAACTCTCTGTGTGTCATGGTGTTCGCTCCCACCACCTCATCGAGGCGGCACCCCACTCCTGGTGACATCCCCTCCCGTATGGCTTTACGGGATTATGGGATCTGTTTGTGCATCCCTTTCGGTTATCAGCCTCCACCTGCGCAACACGTACATTGTCAAATGGCCCACTGTCCACTGCTGGAGTTTTCACCTGGTTTCTGACAAAGCCAGCCTGCTCAAATATGTCCAGCATTGTTTCCATCCCCACAACCTTCCCCAGGAGAGCCTTCAGGCCCCCCACCGCCAGAATCCGGCCTGTCGTCTCCTCCTCCAGCACCCTGAACCAGTGGCTCGCTCCATTCTGTAACTCAGGGAGATTTGTTATTACATTTTGCATGTCCTGGGTGGACCAGGGAATGTATCGAGGTACAGCATCCCTAATTAATAATGGCCCTACCATTTTGGGGAGCTTCATCATCGCGAAACCGTATCGGTTTCTGTGTTGTTCTTGTTTTATTTTTTAGTTTTGTATCACCCAGCTAAGTCCCCCTGTATCCATACTGACTGTATCTCCTGTTTTGACCCCCCTTCTCCACACTCCTCCTCCCCAAGGCCACCCCCACCTTCCTCACATTCTTCCTCCTCTAATTCACCACTACCACCCTCACAGCCACTTTCCTCACTTTCCTCTGTTTGGGGGACCTGCTCCTCCTCCCCTTCATTATACTTTGATTGATAGATTTGTACTAGACTTGATTTATACTTATCCCGGGACTCTTTCCCTTGGTACTTTTTGGCTCTGCCCACTCCAACGCCTCCCACGTTTTATATGGGAGTTTCTCCCACTCATAGTTTTCCTGCCCCTGTTCGAGCTGTTGGCGTATTTTAACTGCTCTCCTTTTTCCCTCGGTGCTTCTTATCTCATTTGCCGTTTACTTATTTCCTGTGGTAATCATCATACTCTTCCCATTTTTTCTTTATCATTTTTTTCATATTTTCCGCCTCTTCGTCCACCTCCTGCTCTTTTCCCTTGAGATGTTCTTTTTCTTCCCTCAACTGGTCTGCATCTTCCCCATGTTCTACCCACCCATTTATTTCAACTTGCCCTTTTACTACTGGACATACCGTCGTTACGAGTGGTGCGTAAGGCATAATCGGGCATATCGGATACAAACCCCCCTCCTTTTCCTCCGCACGTCCCAGCGACTGCGGGGCATACGGAGGAGGAGTCATTATTTTGCTGTGGTCTCTACCCACCGCAATTAAACTCTCCTTCTCCTCCGCATATTTTTCTTATCAAACGTGCCTCCTATCGGCCATTTTCTCACCATTTTCTTAGTTCTTTTTTTTGTCTCAACTCAAGTTTCTATCTCCTCTTTACATTTAGGATACACCCCCGCTATTATCTCAACCGCCGTTTTCTTTCCCTTTTTCATTTTTATATACTGCCCTGAATACTTTTGTATTATTATCTACTTATTTAGTTACCTTTATTTTTCCTATTATTATCTATATTATCATATCTTTAACCTTTATTTTCCCTATTATTATCTATATTATTATATATTTTTCCTTTATTTTTCCGCCAGGGCCTGTATTTTCTCCCGTTAATACTTTTATTCACCCTTTGCGTTTCTTATCTTAATTTAGTTTGCTGTTTTTCACCCTTCTCTTTTATAGTAAATAACAATTTTTACCTCTGTCGCCTCAATACAACGTTATATCCGCACAAGCATTTGAAGCATCAGCACAGCGTAACAGTAGTTTCTCTGACCAGCAATTCTTCTCTTAAATTCACCTTAGAGGACACACCTTTGCCAGAGATCTTGCAGGCGGCCCTTCTTGGGTTCCTCTCCTTCCAAGTCTCTGGCACCTCTATAACATCAACTTAAAACAGCAACAGCAGCAACAATATACCTTCAGTCCCAGTAGCAATGTACCTTTAGACTTAATATTAGTTCTGCTTCAACAAACACTTTTCAGCACAATTTATGATATCACACCACACTTAGTTCACTCACACACTTAGTTCACTCACTCACCCCGCGCATTTCCTGAAGAGTTTGCTGCGTTCTTCCCCTCAATTTGCAGTGTTAGTTGCCGGGTTAGTTATACGAGAGGATGTCGCCTCCGGCATCAGGGAGAGGAGGTCAGAGTAGTTAAATACTCTCACTTCTACGAGTACCATCACCAGTAAATAATTATCTTCAGCAAAGCCCCCAAAATGTTGTGTCTAGGAAATGACAGAATTCCAATCTCCAATTTGTCGAAAAACATCTTCACAAGGGAAAAGACACCACGGCAGCAAGCTCTTCAGGAAAATCAGACTTTATTAGCACAAGTGCATAAAGCCAGACCAGTTTTGCAGAAAAATGGACCTCGATTGTCATTTTTACACCCATTTTATACACAGTTCTTATGTTAACTCCTCCTAAAACTCCTCCTAAAGCAGGTGAAAACATCATTGTGGCAAATCACCCACACTGTTCTTATCTTAACTCCTCCTAAAACTCCTCCGACAACAGGCGCAAACATCATTGTGGCAAATCGCCCAAGATCCTCATGCTCTGCCAACTCTCCACAAAGTTCAGTCATGCTCTGCCAACTCTCCACAAAGTTCAGGACGCCCCTGCCCCCGCAAACTGCTTTCTGACAAACAGGTAATTTTGTATCTTTCCATGGGTTTTTTTAAGCATACGCGTCATTTTGTATTTTTCCACTCAGGTTACATATGGGTCAGTATAAAAATCATGTTTGGTACTTTGGATTACACATGGGTCACTTATGCACTTCTAACACGAACTTATCAGCAGTAAATCATTGAAAATATACAGACATACTCAACACTTGATTAATATTCTCTTCTAAGTGAGTAAATGTATTTCTTTAGCCTGTTGCATTCTTTGCTCTCATTTCAACAGTTTTCACTGTGGTTTCTTGCGTTTTCATAAGCTCAGCTGTAATTAAATGTAAATAAAGGTTCATTTGATTTGATAACAAGCAGCATACATGTGATATATTGATTACAGGCCGTATACATATATATATATGTATATATATATATATATATTATATATACACATACATACACATATATATATATATACATACATTTCCCCACTGGATTTAAATTTCCTTTGAAATGCCTTGATTTGAGGTCTAGGTGCCGATAACCATTTGTCTTTAGCCCAACCAGGAAACCTGTCAATAGAAATGATCATATCTAAAGGAGTGTTTTGTCACAGTGGATGAAGCACTTCCTTTCAATTGGTTTCCATTTGTTCAGATACTGCCGTTCCCGGTAAGGATCTAATAGATAAACCTTCATGTAATTATCCTCTATGCAAGCTATATGATAGGACAGTCAGTAGCCCATCATTTACAGTTATATTTTTCTATACAGTATGCTTATGCTTTGTACCAATCAGACATAGTAAGGAAATAAGTACAATTTTGCAGAGTTCATACACAAACATACACTCCGTGATCACTTTATTAAGTGGACCTATACACCAGCTCATTAATGCAAATATATAATCAGCCAATCATGTGGCAGCAACTAAATGCATGTAATAATTTGCATATAAGAAATTGGTATTTATTACATATAAATATGAATGTTGTATGTAAATGTTGAAAAAAGTGACATTTGAAAATTTCACTGCATTTTCGTACAGCTGGCGATGCAAACTTACATGATGGTATACATTGCACTGCTGCCACACTATTGGCTGATTATTACACCTACTTATTCAAGCAATTATCTAAAGTGCTTGGTGAGAGTATATGTATGTGATGTGATGCAAAATACAAAATTGGGTGTTCAATCTGTGTTATAAATGAAATGATCCAAGAGTCTTCTCTGACACAGTTATTTCACACGAAAGCAGAGAGAGAGAGAGAGAGAGAGAGAGAGAGAGAGAGAGAGAGAGAGAGAGAGAGAGAGAGAGAGAGAAAGATTAGGGTTCCAGGACCAGCGATATTTTCACCCCCTAAACAGATAGATATAAAAACATATATTAACATTTTTTTATCATTAATTTTAGAATTCTCTTGACACATAGCTTCCTGTTATATTATTATATTTATTCATGTATTTGTATGTGTGGATGTATATTATGTTATGTTTTTATGCAGCAACAAACACTTTGTATATTTGCTATTTCTTACATGTGTATGTTTGTGCATGTTTCACATGATGTGAGGCACACTGATTGGTACATGGTTAAAGCTTAAGCATAATTTATAATATAAAAAATGGTAAATTAAAGGTTACTGTCTGTCTTATCACATAGCTTGCATACCGGAAAAACACCCACCTTCAAAATTACATCAACAGGCTCTAAATGAGAAAATAATGATTTATTGGTCTCCTGGAGTCATATGTTTTCATCATTAAAGAAAAAGTGTCTACTCTGGCAGGTAACATGAGGTGGGAGCCGGCCAAAGGTACCACAGTGTCTTCAATGTGTGAGAAAGAGAGAAAGAAAGAAAACTATAGATCAGTGGATTCATAAATAATGAATTAATTAAATAAATGAATAAATGAGGAACACAAAGTCAACCATTATCATTGCATCATGTTGCATTCATTTCACATGAGTATTTCGCTTGTATCCTGTTCCCTTGGTGTAATGCTCTCTATCCAATATCCGCAATATAAAAATGAGGGTGAAGGATTTGACTCAGCACAGTCTTCTACAAGAGTTCGAGGAAATACATCTACTAAAAGAGAAATATTGGACAATGGTTTCCTAACACAGAAACATACTGTAGTTAGATATTCATGATAACATTATTTGGCCTGTGGAAGTTTGACTGTAGTATTGGTAAGTATTAAGCATTTATTAATTTAGTCCTTTATTTATTATTTGAAAGCAATTAAGTTTTCTGGTTAGCTTGAAGTGCATAGCAATTATAATTGAAAACTGAATCTAAAATAAGATTCTGTTTTAGAAATCTAAGTAAAGTGTCTTTAAAAAAATTAATATTTTATTCAGAACAAAACATATTGCTACATTGGTCCATTTTTTTTTTTCCAAACCATTCACTTTTTATGTTTCTGAGAGAAAATGTAAACTAATAAATCTGGGCATGTGTACTTTCTGGAGCTCAATATTTGCCAACTTTTTCATGTTTGAAAAAATTGAAACTGCACATATATTTTATTTTCAGGTGCTAAAGGATTGTTTTTTCACAAGGAGAGAAACAGTGAAGAGCAAATAAACCTGCGATGAGCCCCCTGAATTCAGCTGACTTTACAAACGCCAGTATTGTGCATCCTGACTTCTTTTTCATCAGTGGATTTGCTGGTATTCCCTACACAAACTACTACTATATCTTTTTGGGCTTTGTTTATGCTGTGACTGTACTGGCAAACACTTTTGTCATGTTTATGATTTACACTGACCGCTGTCTTCACAGTCCAAAATACATTGCAGTTTTTAATTTGGCTGTGTCTGACTTGTGTGGAAGCACTGCACTCATTCCTCAGTTGATTGATACCTTCCTGTTTAAATCACATTTGATCTCCTTTGAGGCCTGCTTAACAAACATGTTTTTTGTTTTAGACTTTATCACGATGCAGTCTTTCACTCTAACTGTCCTTTCTTATGATAGATGTGTTGCTATATGTTTTCCACTGAGATACAATGAGATTGTTACGAATAAATCAATGTTGCTCATCACAGCCATATTGTGGATCATTGCAGGAACAGCCATTCTCATAGCTGTGATTTTTGTCAACACACTGTCTTTCTGCAAATCCACTGTGGTGCACAGTTATTTCTGTGATCATGGAATCATACACCGTATGGCATGCAACGACAACACGCCAAGTTCTGTGATTGTTTGGTCACATCCTATTATGATTTCCTGGCTTCCGTCACTTTTTATCATAGTCACATACATTTGCATAGCCAGAGCGTTATTAAAAATCACAGCCTCAGAGCGCCTCAAAGCCATGAAAACCTGCAGCTCTCATTTGATCCTGGTGAGTGTGTTTTATCTTCCCATGAGCATCTCTGTTGCACTGGGCTCCTCCATGCATCCGAACGCCAGAATTATTAACATGTCTCTGGCGACCGTATTGCCACCTATGCTGAATCCAATCATTTACTCACTGAACACTGAAGAATTCAGTGAATGCATTAAAAAGCTGTACAGAAGAAAGACGATACACATCACTATCAGGAAAAAATAATAATTTTGAAAAATAAATCTGTAAATCACAAATGACTGACTGGCAAATTTGACTATGGTAGTTCATAAAAACTATATATATATATACAAAATATATTTAAAGCATGGTCTGGGTGTTAATAGTGAATACACCTTTGATTACATCGCACCCTGGGCATAAATCATCAGTTCTGTTTTTAGATGTTTGCAGGGTCTGATGGTCTTCTTTTCCACCTTAAAATCAGCCAATTTTGATCTAAGAAAACAAGTAATGTTATTTTTCTGTGCAACCAACTGCTTGAATTCATATGTTCAGTGAATTACAATGAAAACCAGCAGAAGAATGTGTCTGTCCAGGACAGGATTTAAAGATCCCTAGAAGGCTGTTGTGGCTCTGATGGCCCTGAGGGAGTGCTGGGGAAAGATATGATTCACTGCCATCCAGGGCTGCGTTTCCCGAAGCCTTCTTAACACTACTTCATTCGTAAGTTGTACCTTAATGTTTCAGCGTGTTTCCGAAAACGTTCTTAGTTAAGTATAACTTCTGTACGTCATACTTTCATAAGGTGGACCACTCTTAGCTATACCTTAGCGATGTTGTCAGCTCACTCCGCTAGTGGCCACCGCTGTCGTAAACCGCAAGCCTCTGAAATCAGCTGTTGCTCTTAGTGACCTTACTTAGTTATCTCAATCTGTTAAGCAATATGTACACTAATAATTCTACAGTTGTAGTTGGCTAACAATACTACTAAAATACCGTATTAAAGAGACTGTTTTCATGCAAAGAAAAAAAGTGTGCATTACGAAGGATGCATGTGGCACTTTATTTGTTGCCTAATTGCCTTTTAAATGATATTTATGAACTGATGATTTCCAACTCTAGGCTGGAGCGATGTTTAACCATAGTTCTTTCTTTGTTTTGTTGGATACTGTAGTCCTAAAATTGGAAAGTAATTGCCATGCCATGTCCTCAAACAGTATTTCCATTTTGTTTGCTGTGAAGCTGTGGGACCGCTTCTTTCTTCGTTTTTTTTCCGCTATAGCTTATGTTATTTTCATGTTGGTGCGTTTTGCTTGTTTGTGCGCTTTTATTTAAAATATCAGCTAATCAGAGAAAATACTGAATTACACCAGTAATATAACGGTACTTCTGGCAGATCAATCCTGATTGCAAAGTCATTTAATGCACCATGGCAAAGATATTAAAGGTACAATAGGTCATTTCGGACTCCTAACAGTCAAGAGAAGAATTACTGCAACAAACACCCTCAAACCTCATGTACTGTTTGGAAAGTTAACGGTGACAAACGCAACAGAGCCTGCCGTCTTTTCGTAGTGTTCTAGTAAGAAAATGTTCGCCAAACAGGTGAATTTATGAAATGTTCACTTTAGTGTGCTGCACAACACTATGTATATGTTTTGTCTATTTGATGTTTTCACTTTAGCTAACCAACTATATTATGAGCAAGCAACTTATTTGGCTATGGAACTAACTAGATTCATAATGAACATATGATAGTGTACCACAAATGATACACTGCAACTTACAGTTTGAGACAAATGAAGGTTTAGCTAAACACGCATGAACACGCAAAGAGATAAAAGGAATGCGTAGCTGCCCAAATTGCACTCCAGACAAGCAATCACTCAGCATATTATTGCTTATCTAGTTAGAAAACAAGACCAGTTCGCTATCAGTAACAAGCAAATGAGCTATTACTAGTTTTCTTCTCAAATTTATAAATATCCACCTGAAGCACAACACCTGTGCAATCGCTACCATGTTCGTATTGCCTATATTCGTAAGTTGTTGAACCAAAATTCAACCAATGAGCTTGAAATGTTGTCCAGCTGGCCCAACAAATGTAAACTTTTAAACACAAATTCATGGACTATAAACACAAGCAACCTCCAAAAGGGATAGTTCAGGGAACACACTTACAAAAGTAAACAACTTTAGTAAGGTATAGCTTTTTGAGTCTTCATAAAACGCTAAGAGACACACCTTTATCGAGAAACGCAGCTCAGAACAGTGAAGACAGAAGAAAGATAAGAAATACTGTTACAAGCAGCAATGAGCCACAGAGCTTGCGTTAACCCTCTGAAACTTAGGGTTACTTTGATGTTCAGTATTCAAATTTTTTTACAGATTAAGCAGAGGTGCATTCAAGATAGCAAAAATTAGCGAACGTTAGTTAACGTTTGCAAAGATATTCAAAGTTTTTTCTGTTCGCCACAAATGTTAGCTAACGTTAGTTAACTATTTGAAAAGGTAGCGTGCCGCAAACAGAAATGCCTGCCGGCGGGGAAGACACGGAGAGAACAAAAGTTGTTTTGTTTTTTTTGGCTGTTATAATACACTTTAATAAATGTAATATTTGTTCTTACCTTAAAACAATAAATCACAGATACACAACAAATCAGCTCACAGGCATTGTTAAATCTAAGTTGCCTCCATTTGTTTTAAAAATGTGTAAGTGACAAACTAAATGTAACGTTCATTTAAAATCGTTCAACAAAGTGGATTCGCTCATAAGTGGATTTGCTGGTATTCCCCACACAAACTACTACTATATCTTCTTGGGCTTTATTTATGCTGTGACTGTACTGGGAAACACTTTTGTCATGTTGATGAGTTACCGTTTCCTACAAACATATTGTTAGATTTCAATGTTTTAGCAAGCCTCAAGATATAACTGATTTAAAATGTTTTAGATGCAAATTCTGCTCCTATTCCCACACCTTCAAATATGTGTCCCCACAGTCACCCTTTTTCCCCACTATATTTAAATTTCCTTTGAAATGCCTTGATTTGAGGTCTAGGTGCCGATAACCATTTGTCTTTAGCCCAACCAGGAAACCTGTCAATAGAAATGATCATATCTAAAGGAGTGTTTTGTCACAGTGGATGAAGCACTTCCTTTCAATTGGTTTCCATTTGTTCAGATACTGCCGTTCCCGGTAAGGATCTAATAGATAAACCTTCATGTAATTATCCTCTATGCAAGCTATATGATAGGACAGTCAGTAGCCCATCATTTACAGTTATATTTTTCTATACAGTATGCTTATGCTTTGTACCAATCAGACATAGTAAGGAAATAAGTACAATTTTGCAGAGTTTGCAGAGTGCAATTCTATCAGATAATGCTCAGTTTCTCCCAAATTGTTGCAATTACAAATGTTTTGGTTTTAATATCTTTGTTTGTTTGGCTTGCAATGAAAAAACACAAAAAAGAATAGACAAAAATCCAAATCAGACATAATTTTACACCTAAATCAAAAAAGGGCCGGACAAAAGTATTGGCACCCTCAACCTAATATTTGGTAGCACAGCCTTTAGAAAAAATAACCGAAAACAATCGCTTCCTGTAACCATCAATGAGTTTCCTACACCTCTGTACTGGAATTGCTCTGTATGCTTATGCTTTGTACCAATCAGACATAGTAAGGAAATAAGTACAATTTTGCAGAGTTCATACACAAACATACACTCCGTGATCACTTTATTAAGTGGACCTATACACCAGCTCATTAATGCAAATATATAATCAGCCAATCATGTGGCAGCAACTAAATGCATGTAATAATTTGCATATAAGAAATTGGTATTTATTACATATAAATATGAATGTTGTATGTAAATGTTGAAAAAAGTGACATTTGAAAATTTCACTGCATTTTCGTACAGCTGGCGATGCAAACTTACATGATGGTATACATTGCACTGCTGCCACACTATTGGCTGATTATTACACCTACTTATTCAAGCAATTATCTAAAGTGCTTGGTGAGAGTATATGTATGTGATGTGATGCAAAATACAAAATTGGGTGTTCAATCTGTGTTATAAATGAAATGATCCAAGAGTCTTCTCTGACACAGTTATTTCACACGAAAGCAGAGAGAGAGAGAGAGAGAGAGAGAGAGAGAGAGAGAGAGAAAGATTAGGGTTCCAGGACCAGCGATATTTTCACCCCTAAACAGATAGATATAAAAACATATATTAACATTTTTTTATCATTAATTTTAGAATTCTCTTGACACATAGCTTCCTGTTATATTATTATATTTATTCATGTATTTGTATGTGTGGATGTATATTATGTTATGTTTTTATGCAGCAACAAACACTTTGTATATTTGCTATTTCTTACATGTGTATGTTTGTGCATGTTTCACATGATGTGAGGCACACTGATTGGTACATGGTTAAAGCTTAAGCATAATTTATAATATAAAAAATGGTAAATTAAAGGTTACTGTCTGTCTTATCACATAGCTTGCATACCGGAAAAACACCCACCTTCAAAATTACATCAACAGGCTCTAAATGAGAAAATAATGATTTATTGGTCTCCTGGAGTCATATGTTTTCATCATTAAAGAAAAAGTGTCTACTCTGGCAGGTAACATGAGGTGGGAGCCGGCCAAAGGTACCACAGTGTCTTCAATGTGTGAGAAAGAGAGAAAGAAAGAAAACTATAGATCAGTGGATTCATAAATAATGAATTAATTAAATAAATGAATAAATGAGGAACACAAAGTCAACCATTATCATTGCATCATGTTGCATTCATTTCACATGAGTATTTCGCTTGTATCCTGTTCCCTTGGTGTAATGCTCTCTATCCAATATCCGCAATATAAAAATGAGGGTGAAGGATTTGACTCAGCACAGTCTTCTACAAGAGTTCGAGGAAATACATCTACTAAAAGAGAAATATTGGACAATGGTTTCCTAACACAGAAACATACTGTAGTTAGATATTCATGATAACATTATTTGGCCTGTGGAAGTTTGACTGTAGTATTGGTAAGTATTAAGCATTTATTAATTTAGTCCTTTATTTATTATTTGAAAGCAATTAAGTTTTCTGGTTAGCTTGAAGTGCATAGCAATTATAATTGAAAACTGAATCTAAAATAAGATTCTGTTTTAGAAATCTAAGTAAAGTGTCTTTAAAAAAATTAATATTTTATTCAGAACAAAACATATTGCTACATTGGTCCATTTTTTTTTTCCAAACCATTCACTTTTTATGTTTCTGAGAGAAAATGTAAACTAATAAATCTGGGCATGTGTACTTTCTGGAGCTCAATATTTGCCAACTTTTTCATGTTTGAAAAAATTGAAACTGCACATATATTTTATTTTCAGGTGCTAAAGGATTGTTTTTTCACAAGGAGAGAAACAGTGAAGAGCAAATAAACCTGCGATGAGCCCCCTGAATTCAGCTGACTTTACAAACGCCAGTATTGTGCATCCTGACTTCTTTTTCATCAGTGGATTTGCTGGTATTCCCTACACAAACTACTACTATATCTTTTTGGGCTTTGTTTATGCTGTGACTGTACTGGCAAACACTTTTGTCATGTTTATGATTTACACTGACCGCTGTCTTCACAGTCCAAAATACATTGCAGTTTTTAATTTGGCTGTGTCTGACTTGTGTGGAAGCACTGCACTCATTCCTCAGTTGATTGATACCTTCCTGTTTAAATCACATTTGATCTCCTTTGAGGCCTGCTTAACAAACATGTTTTTTGTTTTAGACTTTATCACGATGCAGTCTTTCACTCTAACTGTCCTTTCTTATGATAGATGTGTTGCTATATGTTTTCCACTGAGATACAATGAGATTGTTACGAATAAATCAATGTTGCTCATCACAGCCATATTGTGGATCATTGCAGGAACAGCCATTCTCATAGCTGTGATTTTTGTCAACACACTGTCATTCTGCAAATCCACTGTGGTGCACAGTTATTTCTGTGATCATGGAATCATACACCGTATGGCATGCAACGACAACACGCCAAGTTCTGTGATTGTTTGGTCACATCCTATTATGATTTCCTGGCTTCCGTCACTTTTTATCATAGTCACATACATTTGCATAGCCAGAGCGTTATTAAAAATCACAGCCTCAGAGCGCCTCAAAGCCATGAAAACCTGCAGCTCTCATTTGATCCTGGTGAGTGTGTTTTATCTTCCCATGAGCATCTCTGTTGCACTGGGCTCCTCCATGCATCCGAACGCCAGAATTATTAACATGTCTCTGGCGACCGTATTGCCACCTATGCTGAATCCAATCATTTACTCACTGAACACTGAAGAATTCAGTGAATGCATTAAAAAGCTGTACAGAAGAAAGACGATACACATCACTATCAGGAAAAAATAATAATTTTGAAAAATAAATCTGTAAATCACAAATGACTGACTGGCAAATTTGACTATGGTAGTTCATAAAAACTATATATATATATACAAAATATATTTAAAGCATGGTCTGGGTGTTAATAGTGAATACACCTTTGATTACATCACACCCTGAGCATAAATCATCAGTTCTGTTTTTAGATGTTTGCAGGGTCTGATGGTCTTCTTTTCCACCTTAAAATCAGCCAATTTTGATCTAAGAAAACAAGTAATGTTATTTCTCTGTGCAACCAACTGCTTGAATTCATATGTTCAGTGAATTACAATGAAAACCAGCAGAAGAATGTGTCTGTCAAGGACAGGATTTAAAGATCCCTAGAAGGCTGTTGTGGCTCTGATGGCCCTGAGGGAGTGCTGGGGAAAGATATGATTCACTGCCATCCAGGGCTGCGTTTCCCGAAGCCTTCTTAACACTACTTCATTCGTAAGTTGTACCTTAATGTTTCAGCGTGTTTCCGAAAACGTTCTTAGTTAAGTATAACTTCTGTACGTCATACTTTCATAAGGTGGACCACTCTTAGCTATACCTTAGCGATGTTGTCAGCTCACTCCGCTAGTGGCCACCGCTGTCGTAAACCGCAAGCCTCTGAAATCAGCTGTTGCTCTTAGTGACCTTACTTAGTTATCTCAATCTGTTAAGCAATATGTACACTAATAATTCTACAGTTGTAGTTGGCTAACAATACTACTAAAATACCGTATTAAAGAGACTGTTTTCATGCAAAGAAAAAAAGTGTGCATTACGAAGGATGCATGTGGCACTTTATTTGTTGCCTAATTGCCTTTTAAATGATATTTATGAACTGATGATTTCCAACTCTAGGCTGGAGCGATGTTTAACCATAGTTCTTTCTTTGTTTTGTTGGATACTGTAGTCCTAAAATTGGAAAGTAATTGCCATGCCATGTCCTCAAACAGTATTTCCATTTTGTTTGCTGTGAAGCTGTGGGACCGCTTCTTTCTTCGTTTTTTTTCCGCTATAGCTTATGTTATTTTCATGTTGGTGCGTTTTGCTTGTTTGTGCGCTTTTATTTAAAATATCAGCTAATCAGAGAAAATACTGAATTACACCAGTAATATAACGGTACTTCTGGCAGATCAATCCTGATTGCAAAGTCATTTAATGCACCATGGCAAAGATATTAAAGGTACAATAGGTCATTTCGGACTCCTAACAGTCAAGAGAAGAATTACTGCAACAAACACCCTCAAACCTCATGTACTGTTTGGAAAGTTAACGGTGACAAACGCAACAGAGCCTGCCGTCTTTTCGTAGTGTTCTAGTAAGAAAATGTTCGCCAAACAGGTGAATTTATGAAATGTTCACTTTAGTGTGCTGCACAACACTATGTATATGTTTTGTCTATTTGATGTTTTCACTTTAGCTAACCAACTATATTATGAGCAAGCAACTTATTTGGCTATGGAACTAACTAGATTCATAATGAACATATGATAGTGTACCACAAATGATACACTGCAACTTACAGTTTGAGACAAATGAAGGTTTAGCTAAACACGCATGAACACGCAAAGAGATAAAAGGAATGCGTAGCTGCCCAAATTGCACTCCAGACAAGCAATCACTCAGCATATTATTGCTTATCTAGTTAGAAAACAAGACCAGTTCGCTATCAGTAACAAGCAAATGAGCTATTACTAGTTTTCTTCTCAAATTTATAAATATCCACCTGAAGCACAACACCTGTGCAATCGCTACCATGTTCGTATTGCCTATATTCGTAAGTTGTTGAACCAAAATTCAACCAATGAGCTTGAAATGTTGTCCAGCTGGCCCAACAAATGTAAACTTTTAAACACAAATTCATGGACTATAAACACAAGCAACCTCCAAAAGGGATAGTTCAGGGAACACACTTACAAAAGTAAACAACTTTAGTAAGGTATAGCTTTTTGAGTCTTCATAAAACGCTAAGAGACACACCTTTATCGAGAAACGCAGCTCAGAACAGTGAAGACAGAAGAAAGATAAGAAATACTGTTACAAGCAGCAATGAGCCACAGAGCTTGCGTTAACCCTCTGAAACTTAGGGTTACTTTGATGTTCAGTATTCAAATTTTTTTACAGATTAAGCAGAGGTGCATTCAAGATAGCAAACGTTAGCGAACGTTAGTTAACGTTTGCAAAGATATTCAAAGTTTTTTCTGTTCGCCACAAATGTTAGCTAACGTTAGTTAACTATTTGAAAAGGTAGCGTGCCGCAAACAGAAATGCCTGCCGGCGGGGAAGACACGGAGAGAACAAAAGTTGTTTTGTTTTTTTTGGCTGTTATAATACACTTTAATAAATGTAATATTTGTTCTTACCTTAAAACAATAAATCACAGATACACAACAAATCAGCTCACAGGCATTGTTAAATCTAAGTTGCCTCCATTTGTTTTAAAAATGTGTAAGTGACAAACTAAATGTAACGTTCATTTAAAATCGTTCAACAAAGTGGATTCGCTCATAAGTGGATTTGCTGGTATTCCCCACACAAACTACTACTATATCTTCTTGGGCTTTATTTATGCTGTGACTGTACTGGGAAACACTTTTGTCATGTTGATGAGTTACCGTTTCCTACAAACATATTGTTAGATTTCAATGTTTTAGCAAGCCTCAAGATATAACTGATTTAAAATGTTTTAGATGCAAATTCTGCTCCTATTCCCACACCTTCAAATATGTGTCCCCACAGTCACCCTTTTTCCCCACTATATTTAAATTTCCTTTGAAATGCCTTGATTTGAGGTCTAGGTGCCGATAACCATTTGTCTTTAGCCCAACCAGGAAACCTGTCAATAGAAATGATCATATCTAAAGGAGTGTTTTGTCACAGTGGATGAAGCACTTCCTTTCAATTGGTTTCCATTTGTTCAGATACTGCCGTTCCCGGTAAGGATCTAATAGATAAACCTTCATGTAATTATCCTCTATGCAAGCTATATGATAGGACAGTCAGTAGCCCATCATTTACAGTTATATTTTTCTATACAGTATGCTTATGCTTTGTACCAATCAGACATAGTAAGGAAATAAGTACAATTTTGCAGAGTTTGCAGAGTGCAATTCTATCAGATAATGCTCAGTTTCTCCCAAATTGTTGCAATTACAAATGTTTTGGTTTTAATATCTTTGTTTGTTTGGCTTGCAATGAAAAAACACAAAAAAGAATAGACAAAAATCCAAATCAGACATAATTTTACACCTAAATCAAAAAAGGGCCGGACAAAAGTATTGGCACCCTCAACCTAATATTTGGTAGCACAGCCTTTAGAAAAAATAACCGAAAACAATCGCTTCCTGTAACCATCAATGAGTTTCCTACACCTCTGTACTGGAATTTTGGACCACTCTTCTTTTGCCAACTGCTCCAGGTCACTCAGATTTGAAGGGTGCGTTCTCCAAACTGCTTTTTTGAGATCTCTCCACAGATGTTCTATGGGATTCAGATCTGGACTCATTGCTGGCCACTTCAGAACTCTCCAGCGCTTTCCCTGAAACCATTTCTGAGTGCTTTGAAGTGTGCTTTGGGTCATTGTCCTGCTGGAAGACCCATGACCTGTGATGGAGACCCAGCTTTCTGACACTGGGCCCTACATTGCGCTCCAAAATTCTTTGGTAGTCTTCAGATTTCATGATGCTATGCACACAGTCAAGGAGTCCAGTGCCAGAGGCAGCAAAGCAACCCCAAAACATCCTGGAACCTCCACCATATTTGACTGTAGGGACTGTGTTCTTTTCTTTAAAGGCCTCATTTTGTTTTCTGTATACATTGCGTTGATATCCTCGCTCTACTTTAGTCTCATCTGTCCACAATGGAGTTTGCCAAAACTTACCTGAGGAAGCCAAAAACCTTTTGGGAGAACGTCTTGTGGGCAGATGAGACTAAAGTAGAGCTTTTTGGTAAAGGATATCAACCATTTTTTATTTAATATAAAAAATGGTAAATTAAAGGTTACTGTCTGTCTTATCACATAGCTTGCATACCGGAAAAACACCCATCGACCCATTACCTTCAAAATTACATCAACAGGCTCTAAATGAAAAAAATAATGATTTATTGGTCTCCTGGAGTCATATGTTTTCATCATTAAATAAAAAGTGTCTACTCTGGCAGATAAAATGAGGTGGGAGCCAGCCAAAGGTACCACAGTGTCTTCAATGTGTGAGAAAGAGAGAAAGAAAGAAAACTATAGATCAGTAGATTCATAAATAATGAATTAATTAAATAAATGAATAAATGAGGAACACAAAGTCAAACATTATCATTGCATCATGTTGCATTCATTTCACATGAGCATTTCGCTTGTATCCTGTTCCCTTGGTGTAATGCTCTCTATCCAATATCCGCAATATAAAAATGAGGGTGAAGGATTTGACTCAGCTCAGTCTTCTACAAGAGATCGAGGAAATACATTTACTAAAAGAGAAATATTGGACAATGGTTTCCTAACACAGAAACATACTGTAGTTATTCTATATGAGTGTTAGATATTCATGATAACATTATTTGGTCTGTGGAAGTTTTACTGTAGTATTGGTAAGTGTTAAGCATATATTCATTTAGTCCTTTATTTTTTATTTGAAAGCAATGAAGTTTTCTGCTTAGCTTGAAGTGCATAGCAATTATTAGAATTGAAAACTGAATCTAAAATAAGATTCTGTTTTAGAAATCTAATCTACTCTATATTAATTTAGTCCTTTATTTATTATTTCAAAGCTTTTTTGTTTAGCTTGATGTTCACAGCAATTATTATACTTACTATAATCTAAAATAGGTTTTCTACATTTTAAAAAAGTAACGTGTCTTCAAGACAATTAATATTTTATTCAGAACAAAATGTATCGCAACATTAATCACATATTTTTCAAACCATTCACTTTTTATGTATCTGAGAGAAAATGCAAAATAATATTTGCAAGCTTTTTCATGTTTGAAAAATTGAAACTGTACTTTATATTTATTTTCAGGTGCTAAAGGATTGTTTTTTCACAAGGAGAGAAACAGTGAAGAGCAAATAAACCGGTGATGAGCCCCCTGAATTCAGCCGACTTTACAAACGGCAGTATTGTGCATCCTGACTTCTTTTACATAAGTGGATTTGCTGGTATTCCCCACACAAACTACTATTATATCTTCTTGGGCTTTGTTTATGCTGTGACTGTACTGGGAAACACTTTTGTCATGTTTATGATTTACACTGACCGCCGTCTTCACAGTCCAAAATACATTGCAGTTTTTAATTTGGCTCTGTCCGACTTGTGTGGAAGCACTGCATTCATTCCTCAGTTGATTGACACCTTCCTGTTTAAATCACACTTAATCTCCTTTGAGGTCTGCTTAACAAACATGTTTTTTGTTTTAGACTTTCTCACTATGCAGTCTTTCACTCTAACTGTCCTTTCCTATGATAGATGTATTGCTATATGTTTTCCACTGAGATACAATGAGATTGTTACGAATAAATCAGTGTTGCTCATCACAGCTATATTGTGGATCATTGCAGGAACAGCCATTCTCATAGCTGTGATTTTTGTCAACACACTGTCATTCTGTAAATCAACTGTGGTGCACAGTTATTTCTGTGATCATGGAATCATACACCGTATGGCATGCAACGACAACACGCCAAGTTCTGTGATTGTTTGGTCACATCCTATTATGATTTTCTGGCTTCCGTCAATTTCTATTGTAGTGACATACATTTGCATAGCCAGAGCATTATTAAAAATCACAGCCTCAGAGCGCCTCAAAGCCATGAAAACCTGCACCTCTCATTTGATCTTAGTGAGTGTGTTTTATCTTCCCATGAGCATCTCTGTTGCACTGGGCTCCTCCATGCACCCAAACGCCAGGATCATTAACATGTCTCTGGCGACCGTATTGCCACCGATGCTGAATCCAATCATTTACTCTCTGAACACTGAAGAATTCACAGAATCCATTAAAAAGCTGTACAGAAGAAAGACGATACACATCACTGTCAGGAAAAACTGAATAAATCTGTAAATCACAAATGACTGACTGGCAAATTTGACTATGGTAATTCATTAAAAAAAGGGTGAATATACAGTAGGTATACAAAATATATTTCAGGCACGGTCTTACATAAATATGGGTGTTAATAGTGAATTAGCATAGCACCCTGAGCATAAATCCTCAGTTTTGATTCTAAATGTCTGCAGGGTCTGCTGGTCTTCATTTCCACCTTAAAATCAGCAGGCAGTTTTCATATAAGAAACCAAGCGATGCGATTTATCTGTGCCCTCACCTGCTTTAATTGATATGTTTAGTGAATTACAATGAAAACCAGCAGAAGAACAGGACTTGAGTTAAAGATCCCTAGGAGGCTGTTGTGGCTCTCATGGCCCTGAGGAAGTGCTGGGGAATGATATGATTCACTGCCTTCCAGTGAAGCAAAACTCAAATCCTGTCTAGCCACAAAGCTGGCACGTTTTCAGTTGCACTTCAGAGACAGGTGGTGTGCTTCAATTGACTGGATGAGAGGACAAGATTTGAGATAAAGAAAGCAGTGTATTCCTTTGTAATATAATTCTGCATCGTTAAAAAAAAAAAGTTTCAGAAATAAACATGAAATACTAATGCAAATAAACATGCAAATAATAATTATAAAAATATATATATTTAAAAAAATAAATTAATAATAATAATAATAATAATAATAATAATAATAATAATAATAATAATAATACAATGGTATGGGCCGTAGCATTTTTCTGGAGTATTTTGCCACAGACCAAATCCAAATTTCAAATAGCATACCAACATTGGTGTCAATTGGATATAAGGGTACATCCATAAATCCTTTGGAAATTATTTTATTTCATTTTATTTAATATCATTCATATTTTATTTTGATTTAGAGTGGCATCAGCTCAATAAATGTAATGGTTAAAAATGTAGCAGTTTGTCAGCTAATTGATGGTAGGCTCCTGTTATTAGTCAACCTACAGTTAATCGTAAAACAGTGTGTGGAGGAATATATAGAGTATATACTGCAAATGTAGGTATAAAATGATATACATGTGCAGAAACTCCCGCGGCTCGAGCTCGAGCCCCAGGGCCCCAGGGTCCTGACTGAATCTCCAGGGTCACTTTGAAATCTCTGAAGGTGTCAGGCACCAGAACACTGAACCCAAGAGCGAGACCACATAAGTTAACATTAAAGTCTTTATTAACAGTGCAGTTCAGACAGGCAGGGTTCGATAACCAGCAAACCGGTAATGGCAGAGATTAGGCAGTTTAGGCAGTTTGTAAACGAGAGTCCAGGCAAAGGTTCGGTTTCCAGGCAAATGGGTGCAACAAGGATAATCCAGAGAATGGTTGAGGTCACAGGCAAAGGGTTGAAAACAAACAGACAGTCCAAACAGAAATGAAATCCAAAATCAAAATCCGAAAAGCCAAAGGGAGTCAAAACACAAACAAATCAGAACAAGAGGGAAATCCAAAAAACAGAAGTCGAAAACAAAACAAGTTGCACAGGAGATCATACAGAAATAAATGCTGGAGAGTATGGCTATGGCATATGACAATCTTACAATGAATGAGACAAACAGAGGGAGTTAAATACACAGATATCGAAGTGGAAATAAAATCAGGTGTGCAAAACAATCAGGAAGTGAGACACGTGAAACGAATGAATGAAGTGACAGAACAGACTACAGTGAGCAGAAAGGGTAAAAATAAACTAAAACACTAAAGATGAAACGGATAATATAAAACACGGAACCTGACACAGAAAATTAAAGCTAGTCATCTTCCATTTTTGTCGTAATTTTTGTAATTATAGCATATGAAGCTCATGATAATGAAATAGTTTTCCAGTTAACCAGTCCCCACACTTAGCTGCTAACGTTATCCTTTTTATTTCCGGACAATAATCTTTGGATACACTTTTCATATTTGGATCTCTGTAGTTCAATTCAATTCAATATTGCCACCCTGGGGTTGGACTGGGCTAATTATTTAGCTGTGTTGTGCTGGTCTTATCATGAAAGGCACACTTCAAGTTTCATAACTTCACATCTTTTTGGATTCATTAGCATTTTTGTCATGCAATATCAATATCATCTGGTCACATTTTGACAAAACCAGCTGAAAAGTAATCTGTGTATGAAGGTCTGTAACGTGGCAACATGCCACCAATTATTGTGCAAATTGGCCTTTTTTGTACGAAGAGAACCATTTTAATTGTTTTCCACATAATTTTAACTGTGTTCCTGTGATGCTTGTGATGGACACAGTTTTGTCCATCCCCCCCCATGCAGGATAGCCCTGGAACACAAAGTCAGTCATTTATCATTGCATCACGTTGCATTCATTTTACATTCACATTTCTCTTGTGTACTGTTACCTTGGTGTGCTGCTCTGTGTCCACACTCTGGGATATAAAAACCACAGTGAACACTTTGGCTCACCAAGTTCTACAACTTTTATCATCAGTTCAAGGATATACATTCACTCAAAGAGAAATATTGAAAGACATTGGCTTCGTAACAGCATTAAAATAGTTACTCTGTATGAGAGATAGATACATTGAGAACATATTTGCTCTTTTTGCCTATTATTACTGGTAAGTAATAGGCACAGCATAATTTAATCCTCCTTTATTTATTTCAAAGAACTGAAAATGTCTTCATTGCTTGATGTGCATTTCACTCATTCAAATTTGATTGAAACACTGGAACTATAATATCTTTACTTTCTTTTAGAAATGGTAAGAAAAGTGTCTTTAAGAAAATTAATATTTTATTCAGAAGAAAATATATTACAATGCAAAACTTTGGCATACAAAACAGCATAAAAATAGTTAAAAATAATTAGTAAACTGAATTTTTCCTTTCAAAAAACTAGATTTTTGGCTTCAGGAGCCAAACTTCACTTTAGATTTCCGAGAGAATATTTTAAATGAAATGTAAAATATTATATCATATATATCATAATTCAGTGTCATTAGGCCTACTAATTTCTGATATTGCTCATCATTCGGCTCTTTTGTTTTATCCTTCTGAGTGCACCTACAATTATCACGTGTTATGTGCCTTAATATATAATATATTATATAAGGTATAGTTATATGATGATCTATGAAAAATATGTAATGAGTTTGTAACGTGATTGTTGTATGTACTGCAGGGTTGTGCTACAGAGACCCTTTCAGGGTCAGTTGTGAGCAAACGGCAGACCAATCAGGTAAAACCCCAGTCATGGCAAGACACAGTTATTGCGCAGGATATAATTTACCTAAATGAATGAATGAAAAGGAACAATTCTAACAAATATATTCTGATTTTTTAAAATCAAAACAAAGGGGAACATTGTGCAAAAGCAGCTTTGGAATTCCATCTTTTGTTTTAGACTTTCAAAGGACACTCCTTAACACAACAATGATCTGAGCCTGGGTAGTGTCTGCAGATCAATATTTGACCTCTATTAACTTTGTAATGTTTGAGGAATTCATACAGTTATATAAGTATATTTTAGCTTTGGAATTCTGGCTTGTTTTGGTGTTCTTGTTTTTGTTGTATGAGACACGCATGGGCCATTAATGCAACAATGTACAAAATTCAGTAATACATTTGAACTTGTATATTTTCTGTATCTCAATATTTGATAAACCACCTGTTGTTAATTTGTCATGTTTGGGGAATTCAGGACTGGTGGTTAACCGATTTTCAGTTCCTGAAGGACTGTTTTTTTACAGGGTGAGAAACTGTGAGGAGCAAACAAAACTGCAATGAGCCCCCTGAATTCAGCCCTCTTTAAAAACACCACTAATGATAATATAGTCCATCCTGATTACTTTGTCATTAGTGGTTTTGCTGGCATTCCCCAAACAAAATACTACTATGTCTTCTTGTGTTTTGTTTATGCTCTGACTATAATAGGAAACACTTTTGTCATGTTTATGATTTACATTGACCACTGTCTTCACAGTCCAAAATACATTGTCGTTTTTAACTTGGCTCTGTCCGACTTGTGTGGAAGCACTGCACTTGTTCCTCTGGTGATTGATACCTTCCTTTTTAAATCGCATTTAATGTCCTTCCATGCCTGCTTAACTAGCATGTTTTTTGTTTTGGGGTTTATCACGGTGCAGTCATTCAGTCTAGCTGCTCTGTCCTACGATAGATGTGTTGCTATCTGCTTTCCACTGAGATTCAATGACATTGTGACAAATAAATCAATGTCATTCATCATAGCCATATTATGGATCATTGCCGCACTGGCTTTTCTCGTAGCTGTGATTTATATTAACAAACTGTCCTTCTGCAGATCCAATGTGATAAACAGTTATTTCTGTGATCACGGACCCCTCCACCTTTTGGCGTGCAATGACAACACTCCAAGTACTGTGATGAATTGGGCATGCCAGGTCGTGATTTTCTGGTTACCAGTAATTTTTATTGTGAGCTCATACATTTGTATAACCAGAGCACTATTGAAAATCGCAGCAGCCTCAGAGCGCCTGAAAGCCATGAAAACCTGCACCTCTCATTTGATCTTGGTGGCCGTGTTTTATCTTCCGTTGTGTGTGTCCTTTGCACTGGGCGGGGCCCTGCACATGAACGCCCGGATCATTAACATGTCACTGGCGAGTGTCATGCCGCAGATGCTGAATCCATTCATCTACTCACTGAAGACAGATGAATTCAGAGAATCCATTAAAAAGCTGTACAGAAGAAAGAAGATGCACATCACCGGAAGGAATACATGAATACATTTTTTATTTACAAATTACTGACCATCAAGTTTGACTATGTTATTTTTTTACCCTCCAATCAACTGATAACTGTAAGACAAAAATCTAATTCAATCAAATGATTTGAATGTCTGTGGCAGACTTGGACTTCAATATGTACAGTTATAGCGCCTTTTCCGTAAAAAGGGTTAAATATACAAAACAGGTTTGAGGCACTGTTTTTCAAAGCACTTCATGAGCCTTAAATAGATATAATTATAATTATACATTCATAACCATACAATCACTTTTTTATTACTTTATATTTGCCTTGCAATATACCACTCGTTTTCAGGAAAAAAAAAATGTCTATATTTCCTATAGTGAAGACGAGGGGCAATTAAGTATGACAAATCTGTGAGAAACATCAGACTGAGGTGCAGGAAGTGAAAGGGATAGTTTCTGCATGAGAAAGTGCCACCAGAATCTGAGATAAAAATAAAAATGGTGGTATATTTTCCGACATTTTATACAGTAACAGAGGGTCACAATAAGCCCACACAACACATGCAAAATTGGTACAGGACTTCTGAAAACATATAATTATTTTTATTTTAATCCCACCAAAATAGAAAATGTTAAAAAATCATACAGTATCAAGATGAAAAAAGGTTCACTGGTTATTACACTGAATGCTCATCCAAAAAATGAGGGTTCAACAAATATTATATCTCTTTGTCAAAGGCTGCATAAGGTTTGATTGAAGGCTCAAAACAATGAACTCCTCAAAGCTTCCTCAAAGAATGCAGGTTTTTCAGGTCTGATCTACCTTGACAAAAAACATGCTGGCTATACCTTAGAATGTTATTATTTTCAATAAATAATTCCAGTTTGTCTTGAATGATAGATTCCAGTATTTTATATGTGATGCAAGTTAAACTGACAGGCCTGTAGTTTCCTAGATCAGTACGATCCCCTTTCTGATACAGTATATTGATATTATATTACCCTGTTTCCAGTCATCCAGTTTCTATAGACTGTCTAAAAATACTTGCCAGTGGTTTAAAAATCTCCCTTAACTCTTGAAGTATCCTTGGGAATATGCCATCAGGGCCTGCTGCCTTATTTGTCTTTTCTTCATCCCCTATCTCAATATTAGCTTAGACGTTCTGAGTACTGACTATACCTTCCGGCCTGTGAGTAAAACTATTGTTTAAACTCTCAACAAAGTAGTCATTTAAGGCATCAACAGTATCTTTATTAGTATGGTAAAACCTTTGTTTCACTTTCAATCCTGAGCTCTCCTTTGAAACAAATACAAAAAGCACTTCTAGAGTTGCTTTATTTCACTTGAGGAATACAGCTGAAATGAGGAAAATGCTGTACATGATGCTGAAAAGTTAGTCCAAGCCTTTGTTACATCCAGATTAATGGGTTATTGTAACGCCCTCTTTTCAGGAGGTGCAAATGCCTCATTAAAGCCCCTAGAGCTCATTCAAAAGGCAGCTGCTCGTATTATAACCAGAACAAAACACTTTGAGGATATCATCCCGCCCTATGGGCTCACCACCTGCAGGGGTCAGCATCGGAGTCGGGTGCGGGTCAGGTGAGAAACCTGGAAGGGGGTGATTGGGAGGAATGGTCTGCCTGATCTTAACCCGAGCGGTGTCTTGTTATTGGACTTATGTGCTGGTCATGGATTGTCCATAACGAACACTATGTTCGAGCATAGGGTAGCTCATAAGTCTGATTGGTACCAGAGCACCTTGGGCCAAAGATCGATGATCGAATTTGTGGTCGTATGTCTTGGACACTCGGGTGAAGAGAGGAGCAGAGCTGTCAACTGATCACCACCTGGTGGTGACTTGGATCAAGTGGCCGTGGAGGCTGCCGGACAGACCCGGTAAACTCAAACGTGTAGTGAGGGTGAACTGGGAACGTCTGGCGGAGGCCCCCGTCTGTGTAGTCTTGAACTGCCACCTCTGGAGGAACTTCTCACACATCCCGGGGGAGGCTGGGGACATGGAGTCCGAGTGGGCCATGTTCAAAGCCTCCATTGCAGAGGCGGCAAGCAGGAGCTGTGGCCAGAAGGTCATCGGTGCCTGTCTGGGTGGCAACCCAAGAACCCGCTGGTGGACACCAGCGATGAGGCAGGCCATCAAACTGAAGGCCTTTCGGGTTTGGCTGGCCCGGGGGTCCCCTGAAGCAGCAGGCAGGTACCGGATGGCCAGAAGGGCTGCGGCTTCGGCAGTCGCTGAAGCAAAAACCCGGTTATGGGAGGAGTTCGGGGAGGCTATGGAGAAGGACTTTCGGTTGGCCTCGAGGAAGTTCTGGCCAACCATCTCAGAAAGGGAAAGCAGGGCTTGTCTCAGGCTGTTTTCAGCAGGGGAGGAGAACTGCTGACCCGGACTGCGGATGTTGTCGGGCGGTGGAAAGAGCACTTCGAGGAGCTCCTGAACCCAAACAACACGTCCTCTGTGGAAGAGGCAGAGCCCGAAGACTCGGGGGAATCTGCACCTATATCCCTGGCCGAAGTTGCTGAGGTAGTCAAAAAGCTCCTCAGCGGCAAGTTGCGGGGGGTGCATGAGATTTGCCCCGAGATGCTGAAGGCTCTGGATATTGTTGGTCTGTCCTGGCTGACATGCCTCTTCAGGCAAGGGGGACCGGAGGTTGTGCTCCAATTATCGGGGTATCACACTCCTCAGCCTCCCTGGGAAAGTTTACTCTAGGGTGCTGGAAAGGAGCCTCCGACTGACGGTCGAACCTCGGATTCAGGAGAAGCAATGTGGCTTCCATCCTGGTCGTAGAACAGTGGACCAGCTCTTTACCTTGGCGGGGTTGCTGGCGGGGTCATGGGAGTTTGCCCATCCAGTCCACATGTGCTTTGTGGACTTGGAGAAGGCTTTCGACCGTGTCCTCTGGGGAACCCTGTGGGGGGTACTGCGGTAGTATGGGGTACCGGGGCTGTTGTAACGAGCCATCCGGTCCCTGTATAACCAAAGTGAGAGCTGTGTCCGCATCCTTGGCACAAAGTCAAGCACGTTTCCAGTGGGTGTGGGACTCCGCCAAGGTTGCCCCTTGTCACTGATATTCATGGACAGGATCTCAAGGTGCAGCCGAGGTGTGGAGAATGTCCGGTTTGGTGACCTCAGACTTGCATCTCTGTTTCTTGTGGACAACGTGGTTCTGCTGGCTTCATCGGACCGTGACCTTCAGCACGCACTGGAGCGGTTCGCGGTTCGAGTGTGAAGCGGCCGGGATGAGAGTCAGCACCTCCAAGTCCGAGGCCATGGTTCTCTGCCGGAAAACGGTGAATTGCTGAATTGCTCCTTTCAGGTTGGGAACGAGTCATTGCACCAAGTGAAGGAGTTCAAGTATCTTGGGGTCTTGTTCACGAGTGAGGGTAGAAGGGAGTGTGAGATCGACAGGCGGATTGGTGCAGTGTCAGCAGTAATGCGAGCGTTGCACCGGCCCGTCGTGGTGAAGAGGGCCGGCAACGCTCTCGATTTACCGGTCGATCTGCGTCCCAACCCTCACCTATGGTCACGAGCTTTGGGTAGTGACCGAAAGACCGAGATTGCGGATACAAGCGGCTGAAATGGGCTTCCTCCGTAGGGTGGCCGGGCTCAGCCTTAGAGATAGGGTGAGGAGCTTGGACATCCAGAGGGAGCTCGGAGTAGAGTCGCTGCTCCTTGGTGTCGAAAGGAGCCAATTGAGGTGGTCATCTGATCAGGATGCCTCCCGGGCGCCTCCCTTTAGAGGTTTTCCGGGCTCGTCCAACTGGGCGGAGACCCCGAGGTAGACCCAGAACCCGCTGAAGAGATTATATATCTCTCCTGGCCTGGGAACACCTCGGGATCCCCCAGGAGGAGCTGGAATCCGTAGCTGGGGAGAGGGACGCCTGGAAGGCCTTAAATCTTAAATATAGCAAATCTTTTAGTTGGGGGACACGGCTTGGTGTTGGCATGGATCATTGAGTCTCTGGTGGGATCTAGCTGTGGTCTGGTGTTGATCGCCTTAGGGTCGCCCTCATGTCTGTGCCAGTTCCCTGCCTCTTGTCTCCTAGTTATGCTGCCATAGTGTTATTCTGCCAGGGTTTTCCTTATCGCACACAGGCATCTCTTTCCCCCATTTTCTGCTGTCCTGCTTCTCTTTTTCAAGTATACCACTTACCACCCACTCCCTCCTGTCCTCCTCCAGGCTGTGGCCTGGAGCTGTACCTCAAGCACCACAACCTGACCGCGGCTTTAGCTAACCTGCCACTTCTGCTCTCCTTGTGCCAAGAACTGACCTTCCCGCAATTACATTCTAATCATAATGTAAACTATCCCTATAACTATAGGTATTGGTTTCACTCCTGTTTCAGCCTTTGCCTTTGTAGTATTATTCTACTTTCCCCCGTTATAGTCTGTTCTTATTTACCCAGTGTTTGCGTGTTGCCAGTTTGTTTAGTTTTGTTGGACAGATTTCTGGTTTGACCTTGGACTTTGTTTAGGCTTACTACGGATTTTGGATTACACCAGAGTTTATCAATTAAACCTATTTCTGCACTTGGATCCTGCATACCTGAGTATCGTTACAAGTTCAAACAAGTTCCAAACAAGCCAAACACATTTGATGATTCTCGGACATATCAGCTCACAGTAATTTGAGAAGGGGAGAATATATATATATTTTTTGTCCAGCAGTGCTTGGGCCCCTACATTTTTTTTATTAATAAATAAATAAAAATTCCAAACAAGGAACACACAATCAATCCTTATCATTGCATCATGTTTCTTTAATTTCACATGAGGAAATATGTTGTCTCATGTTCCCTTGGTATAATGCTTTATGTCATCACCGGTATATAAGAATGAAAACACATGCCATGACTCACCACAATCTTTTCCAACTGATCTATTATCAAGTATCATCTACTACAAGAGTATTATTGAAAGACATTGGTCTATGCAAGTTTGCCAAATTATTGGTAAGTATTATGCATGCCTTAACTTATTCCTTAATTTATTTATTTCAAAGTGCCAATTTTCTGCCTAGCTTGCTGTGGATAGCAGTTATTCAAACTGAATCTAAAATAATTTGAATGTGTTTTGAAACAGAAACAAAAGTATTTTTAAGTCGAATTAGTCTAGCACAGAACCAAATATATCTCATAGACTAACATAAGACCTGACATATTTCTCTAACCTTTCCCTTCATAGGTTTCTGAGAGAAAATCAGAAATCATCTTTCAATAAGGGGTAGCACCACCCTGTCGAGCAATTATTTCCTAATAACTGACACGTTCCTAGGGTATTATCTCTTAATTAATTTGGTGCTTTTCAATTTTTGAGGGATTACTTACCCTCTTAAATCGGAGAAATAGCTATGCATCACATTACATTTTAAGTCCCATATTCACATTGTAATATATTGCAAATGATTATATTATTTTATATCACTGCAGTGTAATTGCATTGCAATGACCATGTAACTGTTTCCCAATACAGTGCAAGCACAATTCGAACATGAGACTTTAGTCTTTATAGTATTCCATTTCTGACATAATGTGGCCGAAGAGAGTAAATAATCCCATAAACATAATTAAGAAAAAGCACCTCATCTTTAAAAAATGAACAGCTTGGTAAAATACTGGGAATGTATACACAGTGGTACCCCAGGACCGAGTCTGAGAGACAATGCGATACATAATATAATTTGCCATAATAAATAAATGAGCATGAACAACAATAAGCCCGGCGGCACGGATGGTGCAGTGGGTAGCACTGCCGCCTCACAGCAAGGAGGTCCTGGGTTCGAATCCCCGTCGGCCGGGGCCTCTCTGTGCGGAGTTTGCATGTTCTCCCCGTGTCTGCGTGGGTTTCCTCCGGGAACTCCGGTTTCCTCCCACAGTCCAAAGACATGCAGGTTAGGCTGATTGGAGAGTCTAAATTGCCCATAGGTATGAGTGTGTGAGTGAATGGTGCGTGTGCCCTGCGATGGACTGGCGACCTGTCCAGGGTGTATTCCTGCCTTTCGCCCAATGTATGCTGGGATAGGCTCCAGCCCCCCTGCGACCCTGTTCAGGATAAGCGGGTTCAGATAATGGATGGATGGATGGATGGAACAACAATAAGAGAAATAATGATAGAAATATTCAAAATATTTGTATTGAATCAAAACATATTTGGCACTTGGGGCAGGTGCTTGGACAGGTGCTGCAAAGAGTTCATGCCTCATTTGGCCTGATGGACCTAAGCCTCCTGCCAGAGGGGAGGGCAGGGTGGCAGCGTGGCTGGGGATGCCCATCATTTTGGCTTTGCGTGTGAGTCTGGTGGAGTAGAGTGCCTTAATAGTGGGGAGGGGGCATCCAGAGACTTTGGAGGCAGATTGCAACACATTCTCCAGCAGCTTCTTGTCCTGGGCAGAGGTGTTGCCATACCATAGTCAAGACCCTTTCATGCGCCGCTCTGTACAACTCTCATGGCTTTAGGCGATACACCAAACTACCTTAACTGTCGTACAAAGAATGAAGTGTTAGCTTCCCACTTACGGGTGTTGGATACAGTGGTGCCCAGGAACATAAAGTTCTCCACAATCTCCAGTCAGGCCACTGATGAGATAATAATGAATAATTAAATAGGAGCTTCTGTGGTTTATGCAGCTAATGTGCATAATAACCACACATAGTTAACTTGATAGTGTTTCAGGATTACTGCAGATTAACCCATTGTTTATTTTCAGGTCTAAAAGGACTGGTGTTTCACAGGGGGAGAAACAGTGAGGAGAAAACAAACTTGTGATGAGCCCCCTGAATTCAGTCTTTTTTATAAACGTCACAATTGCCAATATTGTGCATCCTGACTTCTTTTTTGTGAGTGGTCTTGCCGGTATTCCCCACACAAACTACTATTATATCTTCTTGTGCTTTGTTTATGCTCTGACACTACTGGCAAACACTTTTATCATGTTTGTGATTTTCACTGACCACTGTCTTCACAGTCCAAAATACATTGGAGTTTTTAATTTGGCTTTGTCTGACATTTGCGGAAGCACTGCACTCGTTCCTCAGATGATTGACACCTTCCTGTTTAAATCACACTTAATCTCCTTTGAGGCCTGCTTAACAAGCATGTTTTTTGTTTCAGGGTTTCACACTATGCAGTCTTTCAGTCTTGCTGTTCTTTCCTATGATAGATGTGTTGCTATATGCTTTCCACTGAGATACAATGAGATTGTGACTGGTAAATCAATGTTGGTCATCATAGCTATGTTATGGAGCATTGCTGGACTGGCTTTTCTCATAGCTGTCATTTTTATTAGCAGACTGTCATTTTGCAGATCAACTGTGATAAAAAGCTATTTCTGTGAGCACGGAATCTTAACTCATTTGGTGTGCAATTCCAACACACCAAAACTTTTGATTCGTTGGACATATCCTGTTATGATTCTCTGGTTTCCAGTACTTTTTATCATCTGCACATACATTTGTATAGCCAGAGCATTATTAAAAATTGCAGCAGCCTCAGAGCGTCTCAAAGCCATGAAAACCTGCACCTCTCATTTGATCTTGGTGAGTGTGTTTTATCTTCCTTTATGCTTTGCCCTTGGACTGGGCTCTACAATTCACCAGAACACCAGGATTCTTAACATGTCTTTGGCGACCATCTTGCCACCTATGCTGAATCCAATCATTTACTCACTGAAGACTGAAGAATTCACAGAATCCATCAAGAGGCTGTACAAAAGAAAGAAGATACACATTACTGTAAGAAAAAAAACGAAAAAAAAGTTTTAATCACAAATTACTGACTAGCATGTTTTACTATGATCATTCATTAAAAGGGTTAAATATACAAAAACATTTCTGTTTTGCTCAGATTGATTTCTCGATGTGCACAGGGACTGCTGGTTTTCTTTTCAATATTAACAGGAACTGTGAACCTAAGAAACCAGTCATATAATTCATCCGATTGATCTGTTAAGTGAGCTACAATGAAACCCAGCAGATGAACGTGTCTCTTGGACCAGAGTTAAAGATCCATAGTCACGACTGTCATGACCCCGAGGTGGTCCAACCACAGTTCTAGACTGCTCTGATTAGGGGGTCAGTCTCTGATATTAGGGGGGCACTTTTTTATTCAGGGCACTGTGTATTTTGGCTCTGTACTCCAGAACACTGGATTTGAAAGGAAACAATAAACGGAGGGTATGTACATCCATATTGTGTGACCTATTTTATACATACTTTAGACTTGATTGCAAAAGGAATCTTGGACTTTTGTAACTGCTTTCTGGGCATTATATGCTGGATTCACCATGTGTGCACATCTCACAAGCTGGCTAGATGTCTGTCCTAACTGAAGAGGTTGAGTACGACCAGACTTCTTTAGCTATGTCTTTAACCATGTATTTGGTAGGTCACTTAGGGCCAATTGCACTTAGGGCCAGGGCGAATTAAAACATCAATGAAGGTACTACACTTCTATTATAAAGCAGGAAAATAGTAAAACAGATTACAGAGTCAAATATTTTCATACCTGGCAACAATTATGACTACACACGATGAGTGCAGGAGTCTGGCTGCAGAACTCCCAGATGCTTTGTTTCCCTTGTTTAAGAACCCAAAACCCAGCCTTTGATCCTTCAACAAAAATGTCATAAAAATACTCATGAACTTTCTTATACCTGCACTACAGAAGTGATTGAATACATCTGACTAATCAAAAACAGCTGATAAGCCAACTGTCAAATAATTTTGTTCTCTCCTAAAATGGAGGGATTATGTATAAAAAGGGATGTAATGATGTAGTAATGAGTCTTGACTATGAGGTTTTTTAGTGGTGAGGCTCCGATCCCCATCCTTGTTTAAAACTAAAATAGTAATTTAATAATGGCAAAAGAACAAATCTCGGATTTGGTCAAAAAAATCCAGGACCCTTCTGGGGAAATCAAAGTCAAAACCTCAAGGCTGGAAACAACTTGCAGAAGGTGATGGAAGATAAACTTTTTTTGAAACGTGGTTACCCAAAGTGCTTAACCGGGAAACCTCAAATGGCAAAATCTGCTTTGATTTACAAATCACTCCGCAATCAGGAGGTGAGCCTGACAAGCTGCCAGCTTGCTTTCCTTAATTGGTAATTGTACCAAGGTAATTGGTCTGCTCAGCATCAACTGGTCGATTAACTCACACAGCTGCCACTGGTTTCCTCTGACACAGGGAAAGGGATAAAAGAGCGGAGTTTGTGGCAGTAGGATTCAGGCAGCCAGGGAGAAAACAGGCTGAGGGCCACAATATTTTGTTGGCTGTAACCTGTTTTCTTCTTGTCTTTCTTTTGTTTTTGCTTGGGGAGAAATCCTGGGGGGGGGGGGTGTTCTTTTAGGTGTGATTGAGAGTGTGGTGGAGGGGTGGCAGATCTGGGACTGTGACAGCAGCCGAGCGCAGAGTGGCGGTGGTGCCGGCTGTGGAATCGCGAGGGATGAGAAAGCAGCTGGAGCAAATCAGCAAGAATGCGAATGCGAGTGTGCCACTTTCAAATGGAAGTGTGAGTGTGTCCCGTTCTGTCCAGTCCACAGTCTTCTCCTCTCCATAGTCCCATTCCCCTGACTGGAGGATACTGTAATCTGGGAAACCCACAGCATTCGGCCGTGGCGGTTCCAGACACCAGGAAAGAGGAGCAGTCCCTGCCTGGCTTCTCTTTTGGTTTTGGTTTTTATTTCGGGATGCGGAGATGGCACCTGCAGCATGGGAAGAGCTTGCATCCCTCCCTTAGATTTGTTTGTGTTCGTGTGTGTGTGGACCCCCCCTTCTCCCTGGTTTGTTGATGCCCCATGAACTGTTTTTATAAAAAATGTAATAAAGACTCTGCTTACATTATCCCTGTGTCCTGGTTGTTCGTAGTGGGTGGATTCGTGGAACTGTGGTGGGTCGGGTGAACTCACTGATGAGTAGGTTTATCAAGGTCCTCATTATTTGTCATTTTTCAAAATAAAACGTTTAACTTGATTTATTGTCTGAGGCTACTTTAATTGGTATATTCAGTATTTTAAAGGCACAGTATTTACTAGTTACGTCATGTATTGGACAGAATTGAGGAGTATGGTATTGGTACTCGTACACTATCTGACCATGCTCTCATTCATATTTCAATAGCACCACCATGTCACAATTTGTTATCCTGACACTGGCATCTTAACTCATCTCTGTTGAATAGACCGCCCTTTGTAAGTTATGTCAGAGTACACCTCAACAACCTTGTCAACTAATAACAATGCTGACATAAATCCTCCCAAGTCCAGCAAACCTTAACGTTTGGGGCAAAAGCGAGACACCTTCCGGCCCTCACTGTTTTGGAAGAATATCCTTGGAACACCTCCTTAGAAGCTGCCCAAAAGCCCTTGGAGACGGGTGCCATGACCAGGAGCTTAAGGCTGAGAGTGTAGCCACATCCATTATCACCAGCAAGGGCCAACACCAGCCGAAGACCATCACGATCCTCAGAGCTGGAGAGAAGCCCCACCTACAACTAGAGTAAAGTCTGGACTCCTCACCACTACCACCAACTGGCAACTAGAAGTGGACCTGTGCAAGCTGCTGAAGTTCCCAGCCCAGATAACATCAACGCGGCTATGACCAGACACGATCATCGTTTCAGAGTCCACCAAGCAACTGGTCATGCTGGAACTCACAGTGCCCCGGGAAAAGTGCAGGGACGAGGGCCAAGGAGAGGAAGAGCACCAAGTACCTGGAGCTTGTGGAAGAGGCAGAAGGCAAGGCTGTCAAACTCGCTGTGAGCCTGTGGGGGTGGGCTGCCAAGGATTTGCAGGGCATTCACTCTGCAAAGTCATTACACTACTGGGCATTACCAGGGAGGCAAAGAGAAAGTGCATCTGCGGCATGTATCTTTCATCTTAAGATTAACATAAAACAAACCATCCAGAAGCTTATTTTAAAAAAGCTGATGCTACTAGATCAGCTCTAGATAAATTGCTAATGCAAACACCTCTATGTTTTACGCCAGACGCAGGCTGGGAGACAAGCCAGGCCAGTTGATTTCACGGCTGGCTGCAGGCAGGCAAGACTCCAATACAATCTCCGTACACATTAGAAATAACCCATTATTTGTAACACATTTGCAGTATAGAAGGAAATAATTACTAGGAGAAGGGGCGTTTCCTCATATGGGTCCATACTGATAGGTTCACGGTTTTTACTACTGCTAGTTGTACCAGTACCTTAAACATACACTCAGTTAGCACTTTTTTAGGTTGACCTGTACACAAGATTGTTAATGCAAATATTTAATGAGCCAGTCATATAGCAGCAACTAAATGCATAAAAGCATGCAGAAAAAAGCATGTTGTTTATGAGAGAGGTCAGAGGAGAAGGGCCAGACTGATCGAAGCTGACCAGAAGGTGACAATGAGGCAAATAACCACGCATAACGACGGCGGTATGCAGAAGAGCATCTCTGAACACACAGCACGTCAAACCTCTAAGTAGATGGGCTACAGCAGAAGAAGACCAATACGTCTAAAAAATAAGTGTAATTAATACCCAATGCAAAGTTTCCACTTATGGTTGAACATAACAGATTATTAGCTTTGTTCTTTATTATATGCTGCCTTTTTTCTTCATTTTTATTAAAGGTGCCAATAATTCTGCTCTTTTCCACAGTAGGCATCTGAGGGAACCATGGACATGAGAGCTGTTGTTTGGAGAGACGGGGCTGAAAAGAGACACAAGGCACAGAGAGCAAAAGGCACAGAGTGAAAGCTACAGTTAGGTTTGGTTTGCCTTTATTATTTTAGTTTGTTATATCGTCCCCCAATCCTGTGAGGGTGAAGGGAGCAGACTTTTTGTTTATTTTTTGAGTTCGCTCTCTTTCCCTCTGTTTTCTCTTTTGCTCACCGTTCCTCGCTCTGCATTGTGAATTCAACAAACATAATTGTAAAAACATAATTCAAAATGGCACAGGATCTAGGCTCTTGAATGTCAGAATTTTGTTGTGTTCACTTTTGTCTTGTGCATTCAGCTGTTTAAGCTGCGCTATAGTTTAAATTATCCTAGAGTGCAGAAATTCAAACAAGTCAAACAAGTTTGGTATTTCTTAGGCATATAGTACCAACTGACATTTATTTGAGGTGAAAAGGGAAAGAGACAAAACAGATCCTTAAATGAACATGGGGTTTTCAGCAGCTGCACTATTAGGATCCCGAGATAGATGGACAGACAGACAAGGAACAGACAAGGGACACAAAATCAATCATTATTATTGCATCATGTTGCATAAATGTTGTATTACTCTTGTGCCCTGTTACCTTGGTGTACTGCTCTAGGATATAAAAACCACACTGAACGCTTTGGCTCACCAAGTTCTACAACTTTTATCATCAAGTTCAAGGATATACATCTACTAAAATAGAAATATTTAAAGACATTGGCTTCGTAACAACATTGAAATACTTCCTCTATCTGGAGGGATAGATACATTGACAACATATTTGCTCTGTTTGCCTATAATCTCTGGTAAGTAATTATATTTAGTTGAATAATTTTTTTATTTCAAAGAGCTGGAATTTTCTGCATTGCTTGACGTGCATAGCAATCATTCTACTTTCACACTGGAACCAAAATCGGTTTACTTTCTTTTAAAATGTGTCTTTAAGACACTTAATATTTTATTCAGAACAAAATATTTTACAATGAAAAACTTGGCATACATCTTTCAAAACATTCCCTTTTCTGAAATTGAAAATCAAATATTGATGTTTCATCTGAATTATTGATATTGCTCCTCATTCGGCTTTTTATTTTTCTCTTTCTGAGTGCATCTACAATTGTCAGGTGTTATTTTATTTATCGGCATTTTATTTTAATGCTGAAAGGGATAGTTGTATGAAAATGACACAAAACAGATATAATGAGTTTGTAACATTATTGTTATATGTTCTGAAAGGCTGGGCTGTGTCATGTTCGGGGAATTCATTCATGGAGGTTAACATTTTTATTATTTTCAGGTCCGAGAAACGGGTCCACAGGGTGTGAGACAGCGAGGAGTGAACAAACCTGCAATGAGCCCCCTGAATTCAGCCTTATTGACAAATGACACTAATGACAATATTGTCCATCCTGACTACTTTTTCATAACTGGTCTTGCTGGTATTCCTCACGCTAACTATTACTATATGTTCTTGTGCTTTGTTTATGTTCTAACTGTACTGGGAAACACTTTTATCATGTTTATGATTTACACTGAGCAGTGTCTTCACAGTCCAAAATACATTGTAGTTTTTAATTTGGCTCTGTGCGACTTGTGTGGAAGCACTGCACTCGTTCCTCAGATGATTGACACCTTCCTGTTCAAATCAAATTTAATCTCCTTTGGGGCCTGCTTAGCAAACATGTTTTTTGTTATTGGTTTTCTCGCTATGCAGTCTTTCAGTCTCGCTGTTCTTTCCTATGACAGATGTATTGCGATATGCTTTCCACTGAGATACAATGAGATTGTGACTCATAAATCAATGTTGATCATCATAGCCATATTATGGATCATTGATGGACTGGCTTTTCTCATAGCTGTGATTTTTATTAACAGGCTGTCATTCTGCAAATCCACTGTGATAAAAAGCTATTTCTGTGAGCACGGACCCATTCTGAGTTTGGCGTGCAATGACAACACTCCAAGTTCTGTGATTCATTGGTCACATCCTATTATGATGTTCTGGCTTCCAGTACTTTTTATCACAGGCACATACATTTGCATAACCAGAGCATTATTAAAAATTGTAGCAGCCTCAGAGCGCCTCAAAGCCATGAAAACCTGCACCTCTCATTTGATCTTGGTGAGCATTTTTTATCTTCCTGCAATCATTGCCGTTGCATTGGGCTCAATCATTCACCAGAACGCCAAGATTCTTAACATGTCTTTGGCGGTCATCTTGCCACCTATGCTGAATCCAATCATTTATTCACTGAAGACAGAAGAATTCACAGAAACCATTAAGAAGTTTTACAGAAGGAAGAAGATACACATGCCTGTATGGAATAAATGAAAAAATGTTTTATTCACAAATGACTGACAAGCATGTTTTACTATGATTATTCATTAAAAGGGTTAAATATACAAAAACATTTCTGTTTTGCTCAGTTTGGTTTCTCAATGTGCACAGGGTCTGCTGGTTTTCTTTTCAATATTAACAGGAACCTTGAACCTAAGAAACCAGTTATATAAATCATCTGATTGATCTGTTAAGTGAGCTACAATGAAACCCAGCAGATGAACGTGTCTCTTGGACCAGAGTTAAAGATCCATAGTCACGACTGTCATGACCCCGAGGTGGTGCCAACCACATTTCTAGACTGCTCTGATTAGGGGGTCAGTCTCTGATATTAGGGGGGCACTTTTTTATTCAGGGCACTGTGTATTTTGGCTCTGTACTCCAGAACACTGGATTTGAAATGAAACCATAAACATGAAGTTACAGTGCAACCTGTTCGCTCTGATTTGAGGGCATGTCCATCCATATTGTGTGATCTGTGCAGGAAGAATATTCTTTATTTATTTTAGAACCATTTTATATGCACTTTAGACCTGATTGCTAAAGGAATCATGGACTTTTGTAACCACTCTCTGACCATTATATGCTGGATTCACCATGTGTGCACATCTCACAAGCTGGCTGGATGGCTCACTAACTCAGACGTTTTTATGTATAACTGACGTGGCTCAGGGATGAAGGTTGTAAAGCATGTTTGTACTTTTATTTTTCCTATAAATTATATTTTATTTTGATTTAGAGTGGCAAAACTATTTCAATATGATTGAATATTATAATTATGCATATCATATAAATGCGCAACGGGTTTCAACATTAAATTGGTTATGTCTCATTCCAGTAATCCTGATTAATTAATGCTTAAGTGTAGTTGATACTTTACAATAAGATAAATATGATTTATAATTTCTTGATATAAAAATGTTAAAATGCATTGATTTGCGCTGTAAGGTTAAGACGGGAGTTTAATATGATCCTGATGCCCACTGTTAAGTGCTTTTATTTTGATATGTGGGGTGAAATAGGGAAAAACAGATGGAAGATTGGGGCGAAATAGTTTTTTTTTTACCTCGCTCTCTCGTTCTCTCGCTCTCTTTATAACCTTGAATTCTATGTATTTTGTGGATAACCTTTTTTATTTTTGTAACGATTGCTTCAAGAATTTCAAGTAAACAGTTAAATGCAAGAAGTGGATTCGTGGAATATTTTTCAAGTTTTCTGTGGATTGAGGGAGTATATTGAGCGGCAAGCTAAAGCTTCAATTGGAATTTAGGAAACTACCGTTGGTATTCATCAACATACACACATGGATACGAAAAGAACTTGTGTCCACAAGTGTTTGATAAATCAGGTGGAATTTGTTAGTTTGGTTCCCATCACACGCACATTTGCACACGGATTTAGAAAATATTGATAAATGAGGCCCAGGGAGTGCAGAAGTATGGCTGCAGAGAACACCCCTGATGCTTTGTGTCCCTTATTTAAGACCCCAAACCAGGCGTTTGGTCCTGGAATCAAAAAGTTATAAAAATAGTTATAAATGAACCATTTGGGATTTTGAGCCAAAGTTCCCGGGCCCTCCTCATGAGGTGGGTGCTGGTCGAGGTGTGGGGATAGACGGGGGTTGGTTTGCAGTTTTCTTCTAGGTTATTCGATGTTTGCTAAGCCCAAGGTATACTGCTGTGGAAATTAGACCACTGCACTAGTCGCACTGAGACAATTAAAATGACACCAAACATTAATATGCTCTGAACCTGAATTGACATGAAACATCCCATGCCATTGGCACGGTTTCAGTGGCCAAAACCTGAAAAGAATGAGGGAGTAAGAGTCCCCTCAGGGAAGATGGGTGTTTGAAGGTGCTTAGAAGGAAATGTGGGGACTATTGAGGATGTGTGCTATTTTTATGACCACAGCATCAAAGGAAGTGCCTAGACAACTTGATGCCTCACCAGCACACTAATACAGGTCTAAGTATAAGGATGGCAATATTGAGGATTAATCATTTCAGTCTACCTTACAGACCAAACAATAGGCTTACCAAAGCAAACTATTTGGAACCGTGGTGGTCTTCCTTTGTCTCCTATGTCCTTTGCAATTACTGAGATCGCCAGTGCTCTCTTTCTTCTTAATAATGTTTCAAACAATTTCTTTTGGTAAGCATATTGCCATTTGTCTCTTACAGTTTTTTTTTTTCTCGGCCTCATAATGACTATCAACTCTGGTCCTCATGTTGACTAATGCCAATAACAGACTCCAAAGACAATCAAAAGCCTAGAATCAATATTGAACGCGTCCTTATACCTGCACTATTGTAAGTTATTGAATAAATCTGACTAATCAAAAACAGCTGAGAAGCCAACTGTCCAATTATTTTGTTGTGCTCAATTTTGTCTTGTGCATTCAGCTGTTTAAGCTGTGCTATAGTTTAAATGACCCAAGAGTCCTCAGACATACAGCACCAACTGACATTTATTTGAGGTGAAAAGGGAGAGAGACAAAACAAATTCTTAAACAAACATGGGGGTTCCAGCAGCTGCAGTATTAGGACCGCTAGATAGATGGAGAGACACTCAATCATTATTATTGCATCACGTTGCATTCAATTTGCATGAGCATTTCTCTTGTGTACTGTTACCTTGGTGTGCTGCTCTGTGTCCACACTCTGGGATATAAAACCACAGTGAACACTTTGGCTCACCAACTTCTACAACTTTTATCATCAAGCTCAAGGATACACATCTACTAAAAGAGGAATACTGAAAGACACTGGCTTCATAACAACATTACAATAACTGCTCTATATGAGAGATATTTTCCATTTTCCTATAATTATTGGTAAGAAATTTTCTGCATTGCTTGACATGCATAGCAACCATTCTAATTTAACACTGAAACAATAATACCTTTATTTTCTTTTAAAATGGAAAGACACGTGTTTTTAAGAAAATGCATATTTTAAAACTTTGGAATACAACACTTTCACATTTCTGAGAGAAAATGTGAAAAAGTAAAATGTCAAATATTTATACTAATTATTGATATTGCTCCTTATTTGGCGCCAAGGCACACCCAGACACCCAGTTATTGCACAGGACATTATTTACCGAAATGAATGAATGAAAATAAATGACAGAAATAATATTCATTTTTTATATCAAACCAAAGGGGCACAGGTACTCATACAATATTTATTCAATCACAGATTAATGGGTTAAAAGAAGCTTAGGAATTCTGACTTTTGTATTGTACTTTCAGAGGACACAACAATGAACAATAAATAAATAATCTGAGCATGGGTAGTTTCTGTAGATATTTGCCCTCTATTAACATTGTCATTTTTGAGGAATTCATTTGAGTTTCTTAAAGTATATTTTAGACTTTTTTTCTTTTTTTTTTGACAGACAAGGACCATTAATACAACAATGCACAATAATTAAATAATCAGTAGAATTTTAGAACTGTATTTTCTGTATCTCCATATTTGACAGACCAACTGTTTTTCAATTTTGTCATGTTTGGTGAGTTCATTACTGGAGGTTTAACCTTTTTTATTTTCAGGTCCAAAAAGACTGGTTTTCAGAGCGTGAGAAACAGCAACGAGTGAACCAACCTGCAATGAGCCCTCTGAATTCAGCCTTATTTACAAATGGCAGTAATGACAATATTGTCCATCCTGACTACTTTTTCATAAGTGGTCTTGTTGGTATTCCCCACACTAACTATTACTATATCTTCTTGGGCTTTGTTTATGCTGTGACTGTACTGGGAAACACTTTTATCATGTTTATGATTTACACTGATCACTGTCTCCACAGTCCAAAATACATTGTAGTTTTTAATTTGGCTCTGTCCGACTTGTGCGGAAGCACTGCACTTGTTCCTCAGTTAATTGACACCTTCCTGTTTAAATTACATTTAATATCCTTTGAGGCCTGCTTAACTAGCATGTTTTTTGTTATTGGGTTTCTCACTATGCAGTCGTATAGTCTCGCAGCTCTGTCTTATGATAGATGTATTGCTATATGCTTTCCACTGAGATACAATGAGATTGTGACTAGTAAATCAATGTTGGTCATCATAGCCATATTATGGAGCATTGCCGGACTGGCTTTTCTCATAGCTGTGATTTTTATCAACACACTGTCATTCTGCAAATCCACTGTGATAAAAAGCTATTTCTGTGAGCATGGACCTGTGCTCCGTTTGGCGTGCAATGACAACACTCCAAGTTCTGTGATTCATTGGACACATCCTATTATGATTTTCTGGTTTCCAGCACTTTTTATCATCTGCACATACATTTGTATTGGCAGAGCGTTATTAAAAATTGCAGCAGCTTCAGAGCGCCTCAAAGCCATGAAAACATGCACCTCTCATTTGATCTTGGTGAGTGTGTTTTATCTTCCTTTATGCTTTGGCGTTGCTCTGGGCCCTATCATTCACCAGAATGCAAAGATTCTTAACATGTCTCTGTCGACTGTCTTGCCACCTATGCTGAATCCCATCATTTACTCATTGAAGACAGAAGAATTCACAGAATCCATTAAGAAGCTGTACAGGAGAAAGAAGATGGACATGATTGTCACAAATAAATGAAGAAATGTTGAAATCACAAATGACTGACTAGAAACTTTGTCTTTGATGATTCATAAAAAGGGTTACAGCTATTTCAGTAAAAATGGCACCTAGAGAAGTTTACTGACATGTCATGGACAAATGGTTTGAAGAATCATAAAAGTAATAAACTTTATCAGGGTTACTTCCAGCATTCTCTTTGTCAAATTTGGTGAAGATATATGAACTTTTTTGAAAAAAAAAAAGGAAAAAAAAGTGTTGTTACTTGAGGTTACATAAGTAGCATAACCTAACATAACATAAGGTAATAGCAAGAACAGGCCATTTCCTACCCCTAAGTGTACCTACAGCCTAGTTTTCCTAAAAGATTAATAGAATCTAACACCGTATAAAGCCTGGTTTTGAAAACCCCCAGTCTTTCTGCCTCCACTACATGTACTGGCAAGCTATTCCACACATTGCCCACTCGCTGTGTGAAAAAATACTTCCTAATATCTGTACAGAATTTCTCCTTTGCCAATTCCCATTTGTGCCCTCTCGTTCTGCTGACCGAATACACCCTGAAGAATCCCCTATAATTCACTTTGTTAATCCATTTTAATGAATCCCCCCCAAGTCTCCTTTTACTAAACTTAAAGAGATTTAACATCTTAAGTCTCCAGTAGGCTGTCTATATCCAACAGTATCTATGACACATGACATAAAATGCATAGAATATGGAAAGCCAAAAGGGTGAGAACAGGGAGCATCGGCAGCAATCATGATGACAGTCAGCACCACAGAAATGCCCGGCTTGAACTACAAGACAAATTGTTTAGGCTACTGCGATAATTTAGGAAGGCATATAGTGTCCATGCCAAGTGTCCGAATGGAAATGAAACGTGCATTAACGCTTGCCACATCTATGGCAATGTGTGAAGGTGCCTGCACATCAAATCCGGCACACAACGCCTTCCATTCATTTTATATAGAGAGCCGTGTGGTGCGTGATGTCCAAGGTCCGGCGAGTGCTGTGCATGTTGAACGCTTCTGTATTTGCATATCGTGATCGGCCCGTGTAAATCACCTGTGTCCAGCGCAGCTTGCCTAGCTCACAAAACTAGGACCAAACTTTCAAAAGAGGTGTTGCAGATAAAATATGAATGAAGATTCAGCAACTGCATTGCCTATTTCTCGCCTGTTTTCAGAAACATATTTTACTGGACTGTTTAGGAGGAATAAAATAAATGGTCGCAATTTACAATAAGGTTCCATAAATTGGCAACAATCCTCCCCCTGAGAAATGCAGGGTTAAAGGCCTTGCTCAAGGGCCCAACGGCTGTGCGGATCTTATTGTGGCTACACTGGGAATCAAACCACCAACCTTGTGGGGCCCAGTCATGTACCTTAACCACTATGCTACAGGCCACCCACAAGTTAATCTGTACAGCTCTGTTAATGTATCTGTACATCATTAATTCAGGTTAAGAACTGCATTAGTTATTGCCAATTGGAAAGAAAAAGTCAATGTTAATGTATTTGTTAATGGTTACCTAGCCATTACAAGTTCTTTATATGTATGAATGTATAAATATTAATGTACAAATACATTATTTAGTTGTTAACAAGTGCATTAACTAATGAAAAGTTAATTTCATGCTTTATTAATGTATTTGTCCATAATTAATTCATGCTAACAACTACAGTAGTTAATGTCAATTCATGAACCTTATGTGACCAAATAAAAAAATGCAAAGAAGGACCACAAAATCCATCATTATCATTGCATCCTGTTTCATTAATTATACATGAGCATTTACTTTGTGTTCTGTTCCCCGGGTGTGTCACGTTGGTGTGTGCTCTGTGTCTCTGTGTGGGATATAAGAATGACTGTTAACGCTTTGGCTCTTCACAGTCTTTTCCAACTGATCTATCATCATGTTCCAGGAAATACATATACTAAAAGAGAAATATTGGAAGGCAGTGGCTTTCTAACAATAGAAAAAAGATTTTTATATGTGGGATAGATAGATATATTGAAAACATATTTGCCTGACAACAAGTTTGCCTGAAGTTATTGGTATTGGTAAGTATTAGGCCCATGTGAATTTCTTAATTTTAATTCTTAAGAGCTGCAATTTTCTGCTTAGCTTTAAGCCCATGGCTTATTCTAAATTCTAAAACAATTTAACAGTGTTTACACAAGTAACTTTAAAAAGAATCAAATATTTGTCATATAAAACTGTACATATCTTTCAAAGCTTTCAATTTATAGAATTCTGAGAGAAACTATTAATTATTTCTGTTCATAATACTATTTATTGATTTTGCTCATCATTAGCCTCTTTGGTTTTACCTTTCTGTGTGCTCCTACAATTGCCATGTGTTATTTGCATTTCAATACCTTTCATTGTAATGCTGAAAGTTGCAGGAATACAATACAAATGTAATAGAAAAAGTTGGAATGAGTATCTAACATCATTGTTATTGTGTTCTACAAGGCTGTGCAGAGACATTTTGAGCTGTGAGAAGAGGGCTCATCACTCAGGTAAAATCTTTTAAGGGCACCCCATTATTGTACCAAAATGAACGAGTTATGAGAGCAACAATTACGTTACAAATATTAGCTCAGGAGGTAAGGGCAGTTGTCAGGCAGTTGGAGGGTTGCCGGTTTGATCCCCCACCCTGGATGTGTCCCTGAGCATGACACCAAATCCCCAATTGCTCCTAATAAGCTGATTGGTTCCTTGCATGGCAGCCTTTCACCATTGGCTTGTTTGTGAATGGGCTGCCCAGAGGTCCCCTAACCTTGAACGTGCCTGGTGTTCTATGATGTAAGAGAAAGGTGTTATGCGAGAATGCCTAACTAGAATAAAATGTTTTTCTGTTACAGATTAATGGGTTGCGTGATGCCTAGGGATTCTGTCTAGTTTTTCAGTTTGAGACACTATTAATACAACAATGAAAAATAATGAATACTAAATCTGAGCTTCTCAGATTTCTGTAGCTCAGCATAACCTGCCCATTGTTAACTTTGTCATGTTCATGAAGAGTTCATTACTGCATGTTAATCTATTGCTTGTTTTCAGGTCCTGAAGGACTGGTTTCTCACAGGGTGAGAAACGGTGTGGAGCAAACAAACCTACCATGAGCCCCCTGAACACCAGTATTGTGCATCCTGACTTCTTTTTCATAAGTGGTCTTGCCGGTATTCCCCATACAAAATACTACTATGTCTTCTTGTGCTTTGTGTATGCTGTGACTGTACTGGGAAACTCTTTTGTCATGTGTATGATTTACACTGAGCAGTGTCTTCACAGTCCAAAATACGTCGTAGTTTTTAACTTGGCTCTGTCCGACTTGTGTGGAAGCACGGCACTCATTCCTCAGGTGATTGACACCTTCCTGTTTAAGTCACAGTTAATCTCCTTCGAGGCCTGCTTAACTACCATGTTTTTTGTTTTAGGGTTTCTCCATATGCAGTCTTTCACTCTAACTGTTCTGTCCTATGATAGATGTGTTGCTATATGCTTTCCACTGAGATACAATGAGATTGTGACTAATAAATCAATGTTGGTCATAACAGCCATATTATGGATCATTGCAGGACTGGCCATTCTCATAGTTGTGATTTTTATCACCAGACTGTCCTTCTGCAAATCCACTGTGGTACCCAGTTATTTCTGTGATCCTGGACCCATACCACATTTGGCATGCAATGACAACACTCCAAGTATGGTGATTCGTTGGACAAATCCTGTTCTGATTTTCTGGCTTCCATTACTGTTTATCGTGATCACATACATTTGTATCGCCAGAGCATTGTTCAAAATTGCAGCAGCCTCAGAGCGCCTCAAAGCCATGCAAACCTGCACCTCTCATTTAATCCTGGTGAGTGTGTTTTATCTTCCCATGTGCATCTCATTTGCACTGGGCCCCTCCATTCACCTCCATGCCAGAATAATTAACCTGTCTCTGTCCACTGTCATGCCACCTATGCTGAATCCAATTATCTACTCCCTGATGACTGAAGAATTCAGGGAATCCATTAAAAAGCTGTACAGAAGAAAGAAGATACACATCAATGTAAAAAATTAATGAATAAATGTTTTTTTTTTTATCACAAATGACTGTCTGGCAAGTTTATTATTAGTATTTTCTCAGATTTGTACATGACATATTTTTATCTGTGAGCAAATGCATTAACTAATGAAAAGTTAATTTCATGCTTAATGTATTTGTCCATCATTCATTCATGTTAACAACTACATTAGTTAATGCCAATTCATGAACCTTATTGTAAAGTGTGACCAAATAAAAAAATGAAAACAAGGTCCACAAAATCCATCATTATCATTGCATCCTGTTGCATTAATTATACATGAGCATTTACTTTGTGTTCTGTTCCCCTGGTTTGTTGTGTTGGTGTGTGCTCTGTGTCTCTGTGTTTCTACTAAAAGAGAAATATTGAAAGGCAGTGGCTTTCTAACAATAGAAAAAAGAGAAGCTTTATATGTGAGATAGATACAGTACTGTGCTGAGTTTTAGGCAGGTGTGAAAAAATGCTGTAAAATAAGAATGCTTTCAAAATTAGAAATTAATAGTTTATTTTTATCAATTAACAAAATGCATGAACAGAAGAAGTGGAAAAAAAACTAAATCTAATCAATATTTGGTGTGACCACCCTTTGCCTTCAAAACAGCATCAATTCTTCTAGGTATACTTGCACACAGTTTTTGAAGGAACTCGGCAGGTAGGTTGTTCCAAACATCTTGGAGAACTAGCCACAGTTCTTCTGTGGATTGAGGCAGCCTCAAATGCTTCTGTCTCTTCATGTAATCCCAGACAGACTCGATGATGTTGAGATCAGGACTCTGTGGGGGCCATACCATCACTTCCAGGGCTCCATGTTCTTCTTTACGCTGAAGATAGTTCTTAATGACATTGGCTGTATGTTTTGGGTCATTGTCCTGCTGCAGAATAAATTTGGGGCCAATCAGATGCCTCTTGATAGTATTGCATGATCGATAAGTATCTGCCTGTACTTCTCAGCATTGAGGAGACCATTCATTCTGACCAATCCCCAACTCAATCCAGCATTTGCAGAAATGCAGCCCCAAACTTGCAAGGAACCTCCGCCATGCTTCACTGTTGCCTGCAGACACTCATTCTTGTAAGTAAGTCAATTTTATTTATATAGCACCTTTCACAGACAGAGTCACAAAGTGCTTCACAGGATCAAAATAAAAATAAAAATAAGTAATAACAACAATAATAATACATAAAAGGACAGTCAATAAAACCAACAAATCACAAATAAACTAACATGAAATAAACAGACATACTGTCACAAAAACTGTCTGAAGGGATGTGACTTTAGCTGCTTTTTAAAAATTTCCACAGATGCCACAGCTCTTAAGTCCAGTGGAAGAGTATTCCACAATTTAGGTGCCACCGATTCAAGGGCTCGGTCACCTAGAGCCTAGTGCGAGGGATAACCAGTAAGCCCTGATCAGAAGACCTCAGAGACCTGCTGGCAACATATGGGTAGAGGAGAGCACGAAGCAGGTGCATGACCATGGAGGGCTCTATATGTGATGACAAGAACTGGATCCTGAAATTGACAGGTAGCCAGTGTAAGGAGACCAAGATAGGAGTGATATGACATGACCTCCTGGACCTGGTCAGCAGCCTGGCAGCAGCATTTTGGACCAGTTGTAGCTCAGCTCATTTCCAGCTCAGAGTGTGATACAATAGACCTGAGTTTAGTAATGCTTCTAAGGTGGAAAAAACATGTACGGGACAAAGAATTTATGTGCTTGTCAAGATGCATAGCCTGATCAAAGATAACACCAAGATTTCTCAATTTCGAGTGCACATTTGATTTAAGAGACCCAATACAATTTACAACATTAGAAACAATATTATCAGCAGCAATGATGAGGACTTCAGTTTTGTCTGCATTTAACTGAAGTCCATCCAGTAACTGGCCATCCAGTCCTTAATAGCAGACAAACAGTCATGCAGTACATTAAGTTTATCAATCCTGTCAGGTTTAAAAGAAAGATATAACTGAATGTTGTCCGCATGGTAGGAAATACCTTCAAATTTGTTAATAATGACACCTAAAGGAAGCATGTACAGAGCAAACAAAATGGGACCCAGAACAGAACCCTGAGGGACACCACAGGATAAGGCAGCAGACTCAGATTTGTACGGGCCAACAGCCAATCAGAGAGATTACATTACATTACATTACGTGGCATTTAGCAGACGCTCTTATCCAGAGCGACGTACAACAAAGTGCAAATCAAACACAAGAACAAGTGCAAAAGCGGACCTGAGAGGATAGTACAGTTCAGAGATAAGATGAGAACCAATCTAGAGCACTCCCAGAGACACCCACCCACTCACTAAGCCTATCTATCAGAATGCAGTGATCCACAGTATCAAAAGCTGCACTGAGATCCAGCAGCACCAGGATAGAGCAGTCACCAGCATCAGAGGACATCGTAATGTCATTTGAAACTCTGAGAAGAGCCGTTTCTGTTGAGTGCTTCTGGCGAAAACCAGACTGGAATTTGTCAAGAATGTTGTGGTGATTTAAAACATCAGTGAGCTGATAGGCAACTATTTTTTCTAAAATCTTTGAAATAAAAGGCAGCTTGGATATAGGCCTGTAGTTCTTGGGAAAAGTTAGGTTTTTTAAGGAGCGGCTGTACAACTACCTGTTTAAAATAGGAGGGGACGCAACCAGATTCCAGCGAGCTATTGATGATAGAGACCAAACACGGACCTACTGAGCTAATAACATCTTTCAGCATAGATGTTGGTAAGATGTCTAAAGGGCTAGAGGAAGATTTCATAGAGCTCACTAGATCAGTTTAGTCTTGCAGGGAGATGGGAGAAAAACAACTCAGAATAGACTGTTGGGTAGGACATACAGGAAGGGGGGAGGAAAAGGGGATGATTCTAGACCTGACACTAGCAACCTTGTCCACAAAAAACGAAAGAAAATTACTGCAGTCCCTATTAGAAAAAACAGGTACAGCAGGAGGTGCAGGGCTGACAATGTTATTAATTGTGTCAAAAAGGACTTTTGGATTTTGCCTACTAGAGGAGATAAGATTGGCAAAATACTTGCCCTTGCGTCCTTAACAATGCTGTTAACTTTTAGTTGAATTTATTTTAGGTAAATGCGATGAACCTGGAGCTTGGTGGAAATCCACAAGCGCTCCACTCTCCGACATTTGCGTCTAAAACAACGAATATCGTCATTTAACCAGGGGGATGAAATTAGGGGCACAGATCTGGTTTTCAGGGGAGTGACTTCATCTAAAATGACAGAGCAACGCGAGTTAATAGAGCGGACCAAACAGTCAAGATTAACATGCGGAGGCTGCACTAGATCTACGCAACTGTCAAAAGCAGTGGAGAATTTATCTGCGGAAGAACGATTTAACATGCGCGAGCACTTCACTGAAATGAAAAAAATCAGTACTGCTGATTATACTGCAGTGGTAATTAGACCATTGCACCAGTCACACTGAGACAAGCAAAATGACAGCCAACATTAATATAATCTGAACTTGCTTTGTCATAAACATCCAGTGCTTTATGCATCATTTCAGTGACTGAGCCCTGAGAGAAATGTGAGAGGGAAGGGGTGATAGAGAAGAGTCAAGAGAACAGTTGTCTGAGGACGCTGTGTGAGTTTTTCTTTCAACCCCTCCCGTGCCCTAAAAGGTACGGGGAAGGGGCTGAGGCCCATGGGAATTGGGAACGTGTGTTGGTGTAAACTTTATGACAGCACTACCAGAGGTCCCCTTCACCTGCTCTCTGATAATGTGCAAAGGTTTATACAGACAGTCTGCCCTACATGACCGTGGAATAATTATTGGTGCCAGGCAGGGTGGTTTGAGTCTCTCAGAAACTACTGATCTGTCCTCCTGGGATTTCACGCAGAACAGTGAGCAGCAGTTCTACAAGCAAAAACATGTTGTTAATGAGAGAGGTAGTAGGTGAAGGGCCAGACTGGTCAAAGCTGGCAGGAAAGTGACAGTAACGCAAATAGCAACACATTACGACAGTGGTATCTCTGAACACAAATGCACCAAACCTCTAAGCGGATAGGCTACAGCAACAGAGACCAATAAGTAACAAAAAAAAGTCTAATAAATACCTAACAAAGTGCTCACTGAGTGTTTGTGCAACCATCTGCTCTGACTCATATGCTTTTGTGCCACTTGGGTTCCAAGTGCACACCACTCAGCCACACCTGTATGGGATGCAAGGAGAGAAGGCCCAATTGTTGACATTTTTTTTTAATATAGCATCTTTATCCAAAGCGCTGTACAGTTGATGCTTCTCATTCACCCATTCATACACACACTCACACACCAACGGTGCTTGGCTGCCATGCAATGCGCCGACCAGCTCATCAGGAGCATTTGGGGGTTAGGTGTCTTGCTCAGGGACACTTCGACACAGCCCGGGCGGGGGATCGAACCGGCAACCCTCCAACTGCCAGACGACTGCTCTTACTGCCTGAGCCATGTTGCCCCGATTGTATTCCAATTGTATTCCTGCTGATGCCACATCAGGCCCAAGAGGACAGTGTTTTACTGTTCATGCTTTTAACCATTTATGTATTTCTTTCTACATAAATGGTTAAATGTACCACTTAGCAATATAAATTCTACTCCCACCCATTGCTGTTGCTAGTGCAGCATTGATACCCACTGTTATTTTGTTAATAAAACATATTGGAGCCCTTTAAGGAATATAAACAAAACAGCCGTTAGGGAAATTAGGTTGCAAACCAAGAATCGTTATCATCACGGTTTATTAATTAATCGTTGCGATTAAGGAATCCTAAGAGTGGTGTAAGTGTAACGTTAATATTGTAAACAAGGTCGTATTAACATTACAAAATGCATATATAGAAAGTCGTTTTTTTTTTCTTTCATTTAGACAGTTTATTGTGTGTATTGTGTGCGTACTGGACTTTTTTTTTTAATTACCCAGACATAGATGAGATGTTCGATTTCATTTTAATTTTTGTGCATTCACAGGCTCAATTTCCATGTTAGCATAACATGTTAGCTTAGCATAAAGACTTAAAGCCTATAGGAGTCAGTAGCCTACCTCCTTCAAAGTGAAGAAATACACCTTATAGCAACTCTGAAGCTGTCTTATTTTCATGAGGTATCATGTGTAATTCAAATACCTTGTGGAATCATCATTGCATCATGTTGCATTCATTTCACATGAGCATTTCTTTTGTTTTCTGTTCCCTTGGTGTAATGCTCTGTGTCAATTCTCCAGGATATAAGGAGGACAGCGAACACGTGGGCCCAGCACAGTCTTTTCCAACTGACCATCTAACATCAAGTTCAAGAAAATATATCAACTAAAACAGAAATATTGAAATGCAGTGCTTTCCTGCATATCTTCTAAATGCAAGATTGATTTATTGACAACATATCTGCTCTGTACCAGTTATTGGTAAGCTATTGGTAAGTTACTTTGATAAAACAGTGAAATTATTTTAGATTCAATATTTGATTTGAAAAATTGCTGTGCTTAAAGCTAAAAGAAAATTGCAGCTATTTCAAAGGAATGAATTCTAATAATTCTAATAAATACCTAATAAATTTCAGGTACTCACTGAGTACTTTATAAGGTTTTTTTTTTATTAAAGATATTTTTTAGGCCTTTTTCAGCTTTATTGGACAGTATATAGAGACAGGAAGAATGGGGGCGAGAGAGAGGGAAAGACATGCGACAAATGTCAGACGGTGGGATTCGGACCGCCGACGTTGCGGCTCACAATGAGCATGCGGTCAGTGCTCTACAGGCTGCGCCACCGAGACACCCTATTAGGGATTTATTAGACTTATTACAATTTATTCCTGCAATCTTCTTTGACTTATTGATCTTCAGCTGTGTAGCCTATGCACTTAGAGGTTTGACATGTTGTGTGTTCAGAGATGCTCTTATGCATTGGTAATGTGTGGTTACTTACCTTACAGTCACCTTACTGTCACCTTACTGCTTATTTTCAGGTCCTAAAGGACTGGTTTTTCACAGGGTGAGAAACAGCGAGGAGGAAACCAACCTGTGATGAGCCCCCTGAACTCAACCTTCTTTAAAAACGACACTACATCCAACATTGTGCATCCTGACTTCTTTTTCATTCGTGGTTTTGCCGGTATTCCCTACACAAAATACTATTATGGGTTCTTGTGCTTTGTTTACGCTCTGTCTCTACTGGGAAACACTTTTGTCATGTTTGTCATTTACACTGACCACTGTCTTCACAGTCCAAAATACATTCCAGTTTTTAATTTGGCTGTGTCCGACTTGTGTGGAAGCACTGCACTCATTCCTCAGATGATTGACACCTTCCTGTTCAAATCACATTTAATCCCCTTTGAGACCTGCTTAACGAATATGTTTTTTGCTTTTTGGTTTGTTGCTATGCAGTCTTTCACTCTCACCGTTTTGTCATATGACAGATGTGTTGCTATATGCTTTCCACTGAGATACAATGAGATTGTGACTAGTAAATCAATGTTTGTGATCATAGCCATATTATGGATTTTTGCAGGAACGGTCATTTTCACAGCTGTGATTTTTATCAGCACACTGTCATTCTGCAAATCCACTGTGGTAAACAGTTATTACTGTCATCATGGACCCTTACTTCGTTTGGCGTGCAATGACAACACTCCCAGTACTGTGATTAATCGGACACATCCTGTTGTGATTTTCTGGCTTCCAGTACTTTTTATTACAGCTACTTACATCTGTATAGCCAGAGCATTATTAAAAATTGCAGCAGCCTCAGAGCGCTTCAAAGCCATGAAAACCTGCACCTCTCATTTGATCTTGGTGAGTGTGTTTTATCTTCCGATAGCCTTCTCTGTCGCACTGGGCTCTACCATTGAACAGAACACCAGGGTTATTAACATGTCTATGTCAACTGTCTTACCACCTGTACTGAATCCAATCATTTACTCACTGAAGACAGAAGAATTCAGAGAATCCATTAAAAAGCTGTACAGACGAAAGAAGCTTCACCTCACTGTAAGGAATGCATGAATAAAGGCTTTAATCATAAATTAATGACTGGTAAGCTTTCACTGAACTCTGAACTGAAGAGCAATTTCCAATAATTTCCATAAGGTTTCAATAAATATGGATGTGAATAGTGAGAATACCCCTTTGACTGCATACCACCCTTAGGATGTTAAGGATACTAATCCTCAGCATCCATTTTTGACCAAAGACAAATATTCATCTCCAGGACCAGTTAAAGATCCATAGTGATGGCTGTAATGGCCCTGATGTAGGATCAGTCCAAATGCAGGACACATTGATGGTCATTATTAATTAGTCACCACTGCACCTGATTTTTCTAAGTAGGCATAAAATAAAATAAAATCACAAATCTTGCTTGTCAAAATCAAATGTCTGCTCCATTGTTATAAAATCCAGTTATGCCAGTTTGACCAACTTGAAAATTGAGCTGGTCATAGGCTAGTCTAGCTGGGTATGAGCTGGTCAACCAGCTAGTGCTGGTAGCTTGTCTGAGCTAGTAGCTGATCAATCCGCTATCGGCTTTTTCAAAAACATAGCTTAAGCTGGTTAGGCTGGTCGGAACTGGCCAACCATCAACCAGCTGTTTGAAAACCTGGCTTGAGCTGGGTTTTTTCCCACCAGGGCTGGCTGGACATGAATTGTATGATTTGTAGGATTTAAAAACACAAATGACGGCCAAATTACATTTTCTTTCCAGTCATGGCAAAAGTATGGCAAAATGACAGGACTAGCTTGCTACCACAGTCAGCTGACCCGTATGAATGGGAGCAGTGCACAATGTGATATGCTCGTTATCTCAGCCATCTCTCTCCTCCCTAACCCGGCATGCCATCCGAAGGTGCTGCCTCGCTCCTTTGTGGCAAGGCCTTTGGTTTTGGACCCCTTTCATCCTCCTCCTCACTGATCTCCAGAGGCGGCTAGGTTGCACCTAGTCTGCCCAGTCCAGTCCCAGGAGGAGTTAGATTGCTGGCACCTGTTCAATTAGACGGACAGATCAGCTTTTTATCGGTTTTGGGGAGTCAGTGCAAGGCCAGGCTGTGTCTAATTAGCGTCTGACTCACTGGGCGGTAAGGCTGTTACTACAGGAGTGCTGGGTTGCCCCCTCCCACCTTCCAAATGCATGGGATCTATTCCTACAAGTTTCACCACATGCAGTCCCATGTAATTCCAATGGAGGGAAGAAGTAAGTCCACTTGCCTAAGTAGCTCAAAATCAAATACTATTTACAGCACAACAGCTACCCTGAATCACTCTCTCTGTGAGTTCAGTCAACATCCCCTTTGCTTGCATTGGCAGTATCTCCAATTTCAAATGATCAATTGAGGTGCATGTCTTATGACAGAGGCCTACTCTGCCAAAATGTTCACGTTCACTGCTAATATCTCTGTACCGAGATTGCATTGGCCAGCCAAACAGCGAGCATTGATCAGCTATGGCTTCTATGTTAAATGAGCTAAATGTTGTTTTTCAGTTGCATTCTCCTTTAATGCACTTCAAGCTTGTGAAAAGTGACCCAGTTTAGTCCACTTAAGTACAACTATGGGCACAAAAGTTATGTACTTACTAGATTTAAAGTGTAGCCAATGAAACACAAAATGTATATAGTTCATATTTATTAAAAGTATACATACTGTTAGTATGACTAAATGAATCCAAACAAGGAACACGAAGTCAGTCATTTTCATTGCATCATGTTGGATTCATTTCACATGAGCACATGAGCACTTATTTTGTTTTGTCCCCTTGGTGTCCACACTCCAGGATATAAGAAGGATGGTGAACACTTTTGGCTCACCACACTCTTTTACAACAGATCTGTCGTCAAGATCAAGAACATACATCTACTAAAATCTACTAAAAACATTGAAAGACATTTGACTTCCGAACAACATAAAAAGAGTCATTTTTGAGCGATAGATACATTGAAAACACATTTGGTCTGTGAATGTTTTCCTGACATTATTGGGAAGTATTTGGCTCACCTTAAGGTATTCCTTCATTTAATTGTTTCAGAATGCTGCAATTCTTTTGCTTAGCTATAAGTGCAGAGCAATTACTCGAATTGAAAATTGAATCTAAAATAATCTCAGTGTTTTAAAAGTAACAAAAGTATCCGAAAGAATAATACTTATACAGAACCAAAAAAACATGTCTTTCAAAGCCTTCATTCCCAGATTTCTGAGAAAATGTAAAATGTAAAATATTTATAAGCATATACTCTTTATTGATTTTCTAATCGAAGAGTAAGGCTGTAAGCACTAGAATAAAGATGGAATGAGTATGTAACATGATTGTATGTGCAGCAGGACTGTGCAGAGGCTGTTTTCAGCACCAGGTGCTCATGAGAAGGGCACCAACAAACGCATTTATTGTACAGAATATAATTAACCTAAATTAATTAAAGAACACTAATGTCTTGAACAATGATAAAACAATTATGATTTTATTTATCAAATCAAAGGGGCACCTCGGGCACTTTGGGTTAAAGTAGCAGGGGCTTAGATACATAGAGACCCCCTCCCATCACACCATTGCACATGCCTGGTGTTTTATGATGTCAATAAAGGCAGAATGTGAATCTAATGTGTAATATGTTGGGGTACTGTGTTTCTGTGTTTCTCAGTTCAGAGCCACACTGACATACAACATCTCCTCATACAACAATGAACAATAAATAATACATCTGAACTTTCCACTGTGCAGTTTCCATCGCTCATTTGATAACCCATTGTTAAGGTTTGAGTTCAAGACTGCAGGTTAATCTATTGTTTTTACAGGGTGAGAAACAGTGAGGAGAGAAACCTGAGATGAGCCCCCTGAACTCAACCTTCTTTAAAAACACCACTATTGTGCATCCGGACTTCTTTTTCATTAGTGGTTTTGCCGGTATTCCTCACACAAAATATTACTATGTTTTCTTGTGCTTTGTTTATGCTGTGACTGTACTGGGAAACACTTTTGTCATGTTTATGATTTATACTGACCACTGTCTTCACAGTCCGAAATCCATTCCAGTTTTTAATTTGGCTGTGTCTGATTTATGTGGAAGCACTGCACTCATTCCTCAGATGATTGACACCTTCATGTTCAAATCACATTTAATCTCCTTTGAGGCCTGCCTGACTAACATGTATTTTTATTTTTGGTTTATCTGTATGCAATCCTTCACTCTCACTGTCTTGTCCTATGACAGATGTGTCGCTATATGCTTACCACTGAGATACAATGAGATTGTGACTAGTAAATCAATGTTGGTGATCATAGCCATATTATGGATTTTTGCAGGAACAGTCGTTTGCTTAGCTGTTATTTTTCTCAGCGCACTGTCATTCTGCAAATCCACCGTGATAAACAGTTATTTCTGTGATCACGGACCCATGCACCATTTGGCGTGCAATGACAACACTCAAAGTACTGTGATTGATAAGACACATCCTGTTATGATTCTCTTCTTACCGGTTTTTTTTATCATAGTCACGTACATCTGTATAGCCAGAGCATTATTAAAAATTGCAGCAGCCTCAGAGCGCCTCAAAGCTATGAAAACCTGCACCTCTCATTTGATCTTGGTGAGTGTGTTTTATCTTCCTATAAGCATTTCCGTTGCACTGGGCCCTATGATTCACCATAATGTCAGGATCATTAACATGTCTATGTCAACTGTCTTGCCGCCTATGCTGAATCCAATCATTTACTCATTGAAAACGGAAGAATTCAGAGAATCCATTAAAAAGTTTTACAGAAGAAAGATGATAGACATGACTGTATGGAATAAATGAAGAAATGTTTTAATCACAAATGACTGACTATCATTTCACATCTTTTTTTAACCTTCCACTCAACTCTGTCATATATCAAAAAGCTGTCAAATGCAACAAGGGTCTCAAAGAAAAGACTATACTTTTCACACTGAATTTCACCTTGATTTCACCTTGGTCCAGTTCTCCAATAGCTTGCCCATAGTGAAAACCTATTTCAATATGAACTATTATTGTATGTGGTATTTTACAAGCAAATCTTCAGCTGTTAAAAGAAAAACGCCTGTTTAAAAAACTAATTAAAATATGCTCTGACTCATATGCTTTTGTGCCACTTGGGTTCCAAGTGCACACCACTCAGCCACACCTGCATAGGATGCAAGGAGACAAGGCCCAATTGTTGGCATTTTTTTTATATAGCACCTTTATCCAAAGCGCTGTACAATTGATGCTTCTCATTCACCCATTCACACACCAACGGCTGCCATGCAAGGCGCCGACCAGCTCGTCAGGAGCATTTGGGGGTTAGGTGTCTTGCTCAGGGACACTTCGACACAGCCCGGGCGGGGGATCGAACCGGCAACCCTCCGACTGCCAGACGACTGCTCTCACTGCCTGAGCCATGTCGCCCTAGTTGTATTCCAATTGTATTCCTGCTGATGCCACATCAGGCCCAAGAGGACAGTGTTTTACTGTTCATGCTTTTAACCATTTATGTATTTCTTTCTACATAAATGGTTAAATGTACCACTTAGCAATATAAATTCTACTCCCACCCATTGCCTTTGCTAGTGCAGCATTGATACCCACTGTTATTTTGTTAATAAAACATATTGGAGCCCTTTAAGGAATATAAACAAAACAGCCGTTAGGGAAATTAGGTTGCAAACCAAGAATCGTTATCATCACGGTTTATTAATTCATCGTCACCATTAAGGAATCCCAAGAGTGGTGTAAGTGTAACGTTAATATTGTAAACAAGGTTGTATTAACATTACAAAATGTTTATATAGAAAGTTTTTTTTTTTTTTTCATTTAGACAGTTTATTGTGTGTATTGTGTGCGTACTGGACCTTTTTTTTGAATTACCCAGACATAGATGAGATGTTCGATTTCATTTTAATTTGTGTGCATTCACAGGCTCAATTTCCATGTTAGCATAACATGTTAGCTTAGCATAAAGACTTAAAGCCTATAGGAGTCAGTAGCCTACCTCCTTCAAAGTGAAGAAATACACCTTATAGCAACTCTGAAGCTGTCTTATTTTCATGAGGTATCATGTGTAATTCAAATACCTTGTGGAATCATCATTGCATCATGTTGCATTCATTTCACATGAGCATTTCTTTTGTTTTCTGTTCCCTTGGTGTAATGCTCTGTGTCAATTCTCCAGGATATAAGGAGGACAGCGAACACGTGGGCCCAGCACAGTCTTTTCCAACTGACCATCTAACATCAAGTTCAAGAAAATATATCTACTAAAAGAGAAATATTGAAATGCAGTGCTTTCCTGCATATCTTCTAAATGCAAGATTGATTTATTGACAACATATCTGCTCTGTACCAGTTATTGATAAGCTATTGGTAAGTTACTTTGATAAAACAGTGAAATTATTTTAGATTCAATATTTGATTTGAAAAATTGCTGTGCTTAAAGCTAAAAGAAAATTGCAGCTATTTCAAAGGAATGAATTCTAATAATTCTAATAAATACCTAATAAATTTCAGGTACTCACTGAGTACTTTATAAGGTTTTTTTTTTATTAAAGATATTTTCTAGGCCTTTTTCAGCTTTATTGGACAGTATATAGAGACAGGAAGAATGGGGGCGAGAGAGAGGAAAAGACATGCGACAAATGTCAGACGGTCGGATTCGGACCGCCGACGTCGCGGCTCACAATGAGCATACAGTCAGTGCTCTACAGGCTGCGCCACCGAGACACCCTATTGGGTATTTATTAGACTTATTACAATTTATTCCTGCAATCTTCTTTGACTTATTGATCTTCAGCTGTGTAGCCTATGCACTTAGAGGTTTGACATGTTGTGTGTTCAGAGATGCTCTTGTGCATTGGTAATGTGTGGTTACTTACCTTACAGTCACCTTACTGTCACCTTACTGCTTATTTTCAGGTCCTAAAGGACTGGTTTTTCACAGGGTGAGAAACAGCGAGGAGGAAACCAACCTGTGATGAGCCCCCTGAACTCAACCTTCTTTAAAAACGACACTACATCCAACATTGTGCATCCTGACTTCTTTTTCATTCGTGGTTTTGCCGGTATTCCCTACACAAAATACTATTATGGGTTCTTGTGCTTTGTTTACGCTCTGTCTCTACTGGGAAACACTTTTGTCATGTTTGTCATTTACACTGACCACTGTCTTCACAGTCCAAAATACATTCCAGTTTTTAATTTGGCTGTGTCCGACTTGTGTGGAAGCACTGCACTCATTCCTCAGATGATTGACACCTTCCTGTTCAAATCACATTTAATCCCCTTTGAGACCTGCTTAACGAATATGTTTTTTGCTTTTTGGTTTGTTGCTATGCAGTCTTTCACTCTCACCGTTTTGTCATATGACAGATGTGTTGCTATATGCTTTCCACTGAGATACAATGAGATTGTGACTAGTAAATCAATGTTTGTGATCATAGCCATATTATGGATTTTTGCAGGAACGGTCATTTTCACAGCTGTGATTTTTATCAGCACACTGTCATTCTGCAAATCCACTGTGGTAAACAGTTATTACTGTCATCATGGACCCTTACTTCGTTTGGCGTGCAATGACAACACTCCCAGTACTGTGATTAATCGGACACATCCTGTTGTGATTTTCTGGCTTCCAGTACTTTTTATTACAGCTACTTACATCTGTATAGCCAGAGCATTATTAAAAATTGCAGCAGCCTCAGAGCGCTTCAAAGCCATGAAAACCTGCACCTCTCATTTGATCTTGGTGAGTGTGTTTTATCTTCCGATAGCCTTCTCTGTCGCACTGGGCTCTACCATTGAACAGAACACCAGGGTTATTAACATGTCTATGTCAACTGTCTTGCCACCTGTACTGAATCCAATCATTTACTCACTGAAGACAGAAGAATTCAGAGAATCCATTAAAAAGCTGTACAGACGAAAGAAGCTTCACCTCACTGTAAGGAATGCATGAATAAAGGCTTTAATCATAAATTAATGACTGGTAAGCTTTCACTGAACTCTGAACTGAAGAGCAATTTCCAATAATTTCCATAAGGTTTCAATAAATATGGATGTGAATAGTGAGAATACCCCTTTGACTGCATACCACCCTTAGGATGTTAAGGATACTAATCCTCAGCATCCATTTTTGACCAAAGACAAATATTCATCTCCAGGACCCGTTAAAGATCCATAGTGATGGCTGTAATGGCCCTGATGTAGGATCAGTCCAAATGCAGGACACATTGATGGTCATTATTAATTAGTCACCACTACACCTGATTTTTCTAAGTAGGCATAAAATAAAATAAAATCACAAATCTTGCTTGTCAAAATCAAATGTCTGCTCCATTGTTATAAAATCCAGTTATGCCACTTTGACCAACTTGAAAATTGAGCTGGTCATAGGCTAGTCTAGCTGGGTATGAGCTGGTCAACCAGCTAGTGCTGGTAGCTTGTCTGAGCTAGTAGCTGATCAATCCGCTATCGGCTTTTTCAAAAACATAGCTTAAGCTGGTTAGGCTGGTCGGAACTGGCCAACCATCAACCAGCTGTTTCAAAACCTGGCTTGAGCTGGGTTTTTTCCCACCAGGGCTGGCTGGACATGAATTGTATGATTTGTAGGATTTAAAAACACAAATGACGGCCAAATTACATTTTCTTTCCAGTCATGGCAAAAGTATGGCAAAATGACAGGACTAGCTTGCTACCACAGTCAGCTGACCCGTATGAATGGGAGCAGTGCACAATGTGATATGCTCGTTATCTCAGCCATCTCTCTCCTCCCTAACCCGGCATGCCATCCGAAGGTGCTGCCTCGCTCCTTTGTGGCAAGGCCTTTGGTTTTGGACCCCTTTCATCCTCCTCCTCACTGATCTCCAGAGGCGGCTAGGTTGCACCTAGTCTGCCCAGTCCAGTCCCAGGAGGAGTTAGATTGCTGGCACCTGTTCAATTAGACGGACAGATCAGCTTTTTATCGGTTTTGGGGAGTCAGTGCAAGGCCAGGCTGTGTCTAATTAGCGTCTGACTCACTGGGCGGTAAGGCTGTTACTACAGGAGTGCTGGGTTGCCCCCTCCCACCTTCCAAATGCATGGGATCTATTCCTACAAGTTTCACCACATGCAGTCCCATGTAATTCCAAAGGAGGGAAGAAGTAAGTCCACTTGCCTAAGTAGCTCAAAATCAAATACTATTTACAGCACAGCAGCTACCCTGAATCACTCTCTCTGTGAGTTCAGTCAACATCCCCTTTGCTTGCATTGGCAGTATCTCCAATTTCAAATGATCAATTGAGGTGCATGTCTTATGACAAAGGCCTACTCTGCCAAAATGTTCACTTTCACTGCTAATATCTCTGTACCGAGATTGCATTGGCCAGCCAAACAGTGAGCATTAATCAGCTATGCCTTGGTATGTTAAATGAGCTAAATGTGGTTTTTCAGTTGCATTCTCTTTTAATGCACTTCAAGCTTGTGAAAAGTGACCCAGTTTAGTCCACTTAAGTACAACTATGGGCACTAAAGTTGAGTACTTACTAGATTTAAAGTGTAGCCAACGAAACTCAAAATGTGTATAGTTCATGATTAGACATATTTATTAAAAGTATACATACTGTTAGTATGAATAAATTAATCCAAACAAGGAGCACAAAGTCAGTCCTTTTCATTGCATCATGTTGGATTCATTTCACATGAGCATTTATTTTGTTTTGTCCCCTTGGTGTCCACACTCCAGGATATAAGAAGGATGGTGAACACTTTTGGCTCACCACACTCTTTTACAACAGATTTGTTGTCAAGTTCAAGGACATACATCTACTAAAATCAAAACATTGAAAGACATTTGACTTCCGAACAACATAAAGAGTCATTTTTGAGAGATAGATACATTGAAAACACATTTGGTCTGTGAATGTTTTCCTGAAATTATTGGTAAGTATTTGGCTCACCTTAAGGTATTCCTTCATTTATCTGTTTCAGAATGCTGCAATTTTTTGCTTAGCTATAAGTGCATAGCAATTTCTCTAATTGAAAATTGAATCTAAAATAATCTCAGTGTTTTAAAAGTAACAAAAGTATCCTCAAGAATAATACTTATACAGAACCAAAAAAACATGTCTTTCATGTCATTCCCAGAGTTCTGAGAAAATGTAAAATGTGAAATATTTATAATTTTTTTTTTATTTTCTAATCGAAGAGTAAGGCTGTGAGCACTAGAATAAAGATGGAATGAGTATGTAACATGATTGTGTGTGCAGCAGGACTGTGCAGAGGCTGTTTTCAGCATCAGGTGCTCATAGTGAGAAGGGCACCAACAAACCCAATTACTGTACAGAATATAATTAACCTAAATGAATTAAAGAACACTAATGTCTTGAACAATATAAAACAATTATTATTTTATTTATCAAATCAAAAGGGCATCTCGGGCACGTTGGGTTAAAGTAGCAGGGGCTTAGATACATAGAGACCCCCATCCCATCACACCATTACACATGCCTGGTGTTTTATGATGTCAATAAAGGCAGAATGTGAATCTAATGTGTAATACGTTGGGATACTGTGTTTCTGTGTTTCTCAGTTCAGAGCCACACTGACATACAACATCTACTCATACAACAATGAACAATAAATAATTCATCTGAACTTTCCACTGTGCCGTTTCCATAGCTCATTTGACAATCCGTGGTTAAGTTTTGAGTTCAAGACTGCAGGTTAATCTATTGTTTTTACAGGGTGAGAAACAGTGAGGAGAGAAACCTGAGATGAGCCCCCTGAACTCAACCTTCTTTAAAAACACCACTATTGTGCATCCGGACTTCTTTTTCATTAGTGGTTTTGCCGGTATTCCTCACACAAAATATTACTACGTTTTCTTGTGCTTTGTTTATGCTGTGACTGTACTGGGAAACACTTTTGTCATGTTTATGATTTACACTGACCACTGTCTTCACAGTCCGAAATCCATTCCAGTTTTTAATTTGGCTGTGTCTGATTTATGTGGAAGCACTGCAATCATTCCTCAGATGATTGACACCTTCATGTTCAAATCACATTTAATCTCCTTTGAGGCCTGCCTGACTAACATGTATTTTTATTTTTGGTTTATCTGTATGCAATCCTTCACTCTCACTGTCTTGTCCTATGACAGATGTGTCGCTATATGCTTACCACTGAGATACAATGAGATTGTGACTAGTAAATCAATGTTGATGATCATAGCCATATTATGGATTTTTGCAGGAATGGTCATTTTCACAGCTGTGATTTTTCTCAGCACATTGTCATTCTGCAAATCCACTGTGGTAAACAGTTATTTCTGTGATCACGGACCCATGCACCGTTTGGCGTGCAATGACAACACTCGAAGTACTGTGATTAATAAGACACATCCTGTTATGATTCTCTTCTTACCAGTTTCTTTTATCGTAGTCACGTACATCTGTATAGCCAGAGCATTATTAAAAATTGCAGCAGCCTCAGAGCGCCTCAAAGCTATGAAAACCTGCACCTCTCATTTGATCTTGGTAAGTGTGTTTTATCTTCCTATAAGCATCTCCGTTGCACTCGGCCCTATGATTCACCATAATGTCAGGATCATTAACATGTCTCTGTCAACTGTCTTGCCACCTATGCTGAATCCAATCATTTACTCATTGAAAACGGAAGAATTCAGAGAATCCATTAAAAAGTTTTACAAAAGAAAGGTGATAGACATGACTGTATGGAATAAATGAAGAAATGTTTTAATCACAAATGACTGACTATCATTTAACTATATCTTTTTTTAACCTTCCACTCAACTCTGTCATATATCAAAAAGCTGTCAAATGCAACAAGGGTCTCAAAGAAAAGACTACACTTTTCACACTGAATTTCACCTTGATTTCACCTTGGTCCAGTTCTCCAATAGCTTGCCCATAGTGAAAACCTATTTCAATATGAACTATTACTGTATGTGGTATTTTACAAGCAAATGTTCAACTGTTAAAAGAAAAACACGCCTGTTTAAAAAACTAACTAAAATCACCTCAACGGCATGCAAAACATCTGCCCATTTTATCTGTGCTAACTTTATCCTTTTGATGCATTTACCAGCAGTGTCTCATGTTCACACACACACACACACACACAAAGCTAACATAATAATAGTGATGCCACATTCCCGGTCGCGAGAGTAAAGTTCCAAACAAATACACATAGAAATATAGCTGCAAGATCTGATTCCTTCCAACCACTAAGTTTTCAAGAATGGAATATTGGTCCTACCACGTTTGAATTCTCTCAAACATTGACATGGGGGGCTATGTATAAAAAGTGATGCAATTACAATTACATGGTGAAGCCAAAATGTATAAAAATATGCTTTAATAAAAGCTGACACTTTGTCCACGTGTGAATTGTTTGATGTTTTATTTCCTCTGAATTCCTGGACGTGTCAGGCAGGAACCCATGAGCAGTCTTTAGGCTTATACCCCTCCCAGTCGACCAGGTACTGGAGCTGCCCACATCTGGTGAACGGTGTACACTGGCTGGCTGTTAAATGATGAGGGGAGCAGGAGGCGGCTTGGTGGCCGGAGACAAGGGACTTTCAGGCCTGCAGACATGAAAGGTTGGGTTCATGTGCACAGCGTGAGGCAGCAGGAGGCCATACGTTGCCAGACAGACCTTCCATAGGACTTTGAAGGCCCCAAAGTAACGAGGGGCCAGCTTACGGGACTCAAACTGTTGAGGAGGGTCTGCAGCAGAGAGCCAGACCCTCTCCCCAGTATGGAGAGATGGGCCAACTCTCCAGTGATAGTTGGCTTGATGTCACATCTGTACAGATGCCTTAAGCAGGACGTCCTCTCCTCCAGGTTTAAGGGTAGCGTGGAACTAACCGCTCAGCTGTTGGGAACCCCCACGCCAAACTCCTGCTCTGGAAGCAAGGGTGGTTGGCTCCCTTCATGCTTGGCCACCAGAATCACCTCCTGAGGAAGTCCTAGGTGCCCTGTGAGCCAATGAAGGGCGCCCCCACTGCATGCCATTAGAATGGACAGGATTAGGAACAAATAGACGGTTTAGTGGGCCACCACTCGGGTCCGCCTCCTGGCCTTGTGTACCGCTGAAGGCGGTGTAAATATCCCAACGGACAGGTGCCACAATCCTTGAACTCAGGAGGATGGGTTCTGGGCAGTGCCAAGGCCATGGGGATCAAACTGCCAGGGGAATACGTCAGGTTTTTCATTCTTGGACCCCAGGCAGTAGGAGATGACAACGTTGAGGCGGTTGAAGAAGAGAGCCTGTGTGTATTGGTTTTGTGTCCGTTTTCTCACACTCTCCCTTCAGACCAGTGCTGCCATCGTCCTGTTCGCTGCCATTTGCCATGCTCCTGGCCTCGCCCTCTATGGCCATTTATTCATGGCCCTGTCATTATTCGTTAAACTACTGCATCCTATCCACCCAACACCAATTGGAGTAAGACATTCCGTTTAAATACCCACCGACCACATCTCGCAGAGCGAAAGCCCTTTCTGACAGTGGTGTATTGAGACTTAGCGCAATATGTATGAGAACAGACAAAAACTTGAACAAAAACTGAAACAATGAGTTTTGAAAGTGACAAAAAAAAAAAGTGCCAAGAGCAAGTTCCACATATGGTTTATCCCTTATGCTTGATCAAAGCTCAAGGTAGTCTGAGCCAGTTTTTTAATTACAAGAGTGTGTCAGTACTCATAGGTCCACCTTGAGTAAGCTAAGAGCTCCTTCCTTCCTAAAGGTAGCTTTTAAACAAGGTGGAAACAAGCTATGTGGACGAATGAGAAATGATAGCAAGCGTGTGGAAAAGGGTGCATTAAACTCAAACCCTAACTCTTGGCCTAGACAGAAGGAAGATTCTGAAGGGTTCTCAATTCCCGAGGGAATCCCTTCTTCCAACTGCTGCTATTTGTGCGCACAAATACAATAGGAAAGTCAAGGTGAGACGGACCATCCTCATTACCCTAAAATGATGAAGGGTTGCTGAATGTTCAGCTCCCATACCCTTCACCACAACAGGTAAATAAGTCTAGTCCATGCACACCTCAGATTGGTGCACAAACAAAAAATAAATGATACGTGCAATGAGAAATGGGGAAGTAACAAACTGGGCTTATAAAGATCAGATACACCTGTTCGCGATTACCCGCTCTTCGTGCGATCAGTGATTCCCGACTACATGAGGGAGACATGGATGTGACAGGAGCACCCTCTCATATGACCTCATTTGGTCACTTGAGGGTTAACTGTCTATAACAGTCATGAAATAAGATATGAAGATGTGCAGAATGCAGAATATGTGCTTGGGGATTCATCGTTTCATTTGGTATGATGGCGTATTGAGCTCGATAAATGTAAGACAGAGTGAAAAGTGTGACAACTTGCCCCACTCTCCCCTACTATGGATACCGTCAGTGTTCCCCATGTCATGCACAGTGAGCACATAAGAGCAAGTAAGTCCAGTAGGCTAGGTAGCTCACAATATAATACTATTCACAGCACAGCAGCTACCCCGAGTCGCTCTCTGTGTGAGTTCAGTCAATGCATTGGCATTGTCTCCAATTTCAAATTACCAACCTATTGTTGCTCTTCAGAAATGAGGAAGGGGTGAGGTCCTACTCATGTTGAATCCAAAATGTTCACTTTCACTGCTAATATCTCTGTACAGAAATTGCTTTGGCCAGCCGGACAGTGAGCATTAATCAGCTATGCCTTGGTATGTTAAATGAGCAAAATGTAGTTTTTCAATTGCATTCTCCTTTAGTGCACTTCAAGCTTGTGAAAAGTGACCCAGTTTAGTTCACTTAAGTACACCTATGGACACTAAAGTTGCGTACTTATTAGATTTAAAGTGTAGCCAATTAAACACAACATTTGTATAGTTCATGATTAGACATATATAAAAGTATACATACTGTTAGTAAGAATAAATGAATCCAAACAAGGAACACAAAGTCAGTCCTTTTCATTGCATCATGTTGGATTCATTTCACATGAGCTTTTTGTTTTTGTTTTGTCCCCTTGGTGTCCAAACTCCAGGATATAAGAAGGGCAGTGAACACCTTTGGCTCACCACACTCTCTACAACAGATCTCTTGTCAAGTTCATGGACATACATCTACTCAATGAAAACCATTGAAAGACATTTGACTTCCGAACAACAGAAAAAGGGTTCTTAGATAGATACACTGAAATCATTTTAAACGTTTTCCTGAGGTAAGTAATAGGCACACCTGAAGGTATTCCTACATTTATGTGTTTCAGAATGTTTTGCTATTTCAGAATGTTTTGTTTGGCTTTAAGTGCATAGCAATTTCTCTAATTGAAAATTGAATCTAAAATGATCTCAGTATTTTAAAAGTCTCTCAATTTCTGCAAAAAATGAAAATGTAATATATTTCTATGCATATACCACTTTTTAAATTTTTTAAATCTTTTGTGTGCATCTTCTATTGACAGACGTTATTTGCATTTAAACTCATAGTCATTCATTTTAATATTGAAAGGCTAAGAGGACTAGAATAAAGACGGAACGAGAATGTAACATGATTGTGTGTGCAGCAGGACTGTGCAGAGGCTGTTTTCAGCATCAGGTGCTCATTGAGAGAAGGGCACCAACAAACGCATTTATTGTACAGAGACACGGGGACATAGAACATCTATTAATACAACAATGAACTGATAATTCATCAATAATAAATCTGAAAGTTTCAGGAGTTAAAAACTGCAGGTTTATCTATTGTTTATTTTCAGGTCTTAAAGGACTGTTTTTTTTACAGGGTAAGAAGCAGTGAGGAGGAGAGAAACCTGAGATGAGCCCCCTGAACTCAACCTTCTTTAAAAACACCACTATTGTGCATCCAGACTTCTTTTTCATTAGTGGTTTTGCCGGTATTCCCCACACAAAATACTACTATGTCTTCTTGTGCTTTGTCTACGTTGTGACTGTACTGGGAAACACTTTTGTCATGTTTATCATTTACACTGACCACTGTCTTCACAATCCAAAATCCATTCCAGTTTTTAATTTGGCTGTGTCTGACTTGTGTGGAAGCACTGTACTCATTCCTCAGATGATTGACACCTTCCTGTTCAAATCACATTTAATCTCCTTTGAGGCCTGCATGGCAAATATGTATTTCGCTTTTTTGTTTATCTGTATGCAATCCTTCACTCTCACTGTCTTGTCCTATGATAGATGTATCGCTATATGCTTACCACTGAGATACAATGGGATTGTGACTATTAAATCAATGTTGGTGATCATAGCCATATTATGGATATTTGGAGGAATGGTAATGGTAGCAGTTGTGTTTTTTATCAGCACACTGTCGTTCTGTAAATCTGTTGTGGTAAACAGTTATTTCTGTGATCACGGACCAATATTCCGTTTGGCATGCAATGACAACTTTCCAAGTACAGTGATTAATTGGTCACACCCTATTATGATTCTCTGGTTTCCATTACTTTTTATAACAGGTACATACATTTGTATAGCCAGAGCATTATTAAAAATCGCAGCAGCCTCAGAGCGCCTCAAAGCCATGAAAACCTGCACCTCTCATTTGATCTTGGTGTGTGTGTTTTATCTTCCTATAAGCATCTCTGCTGCACTGGGCCCTACCATTCACCATAATGTCAGGATCATTAACATGTCTATGTCAACTGTCTTGCCACCTATGCTGAATCCAATAATTTACTCACTGAAGACAGAAGAATTAAGAGAATCCATTAAAAAGTTTTACAGAAGAAAGAAGATAGAAACAACTGTATGGAATAAATGAAGGAATGTTTTACAAATAAAAAATGACTGACTATTGTTTAACTATTCTTAACCTTCCAGTCAACACAGTCAGTCTCCAACATATTTCCTACCACTGGAAAAAAGCGTGTAAATTGTCGTGAGCCACGGACCCCTTGCCGAGCTCAGACCTCATGTTCCCACGAGCAGTACCCCACGAGGATGTGTCTCGGGGACGAACTCTCTTTTCCTTTAAGTACTCCGAACGTCCGGGAGCCCTGGTAAGTTCTACTGAACTTCCAGCCCAGTCTCGAAGTGAAGGGGTGTGATGCAAATCTGGTATATGATTTCCTGTATTCACTGTATTCCTCTAAAAGAACCTTTCTCACATATGATTATAGTCAGATATACTTTATTATAATCAAAAGAATAGAGTTATACAGCTGACAGGTTAAATATCATCTTTCAGTTTGCTAATCACATACAAGGTTCATATAACCCCTTTAGCTCTTTCTAATTCACCTTTCCACCAGATGTTAAATTCAAGGTACACCCCTCAAATATCCATCCTCTTTGGCCTTTACCTTATCCTATAGCTCCCCCTTCTGGAAGTTAAAAGAAACTATTCCTAGAATATTATGTGCATCTACACTCTAAAACTTTTCAACATTTTTTCTACCTTATATAGTATCTTAATGAAAAATAAAAGACATAAAAATGAAAGGAAACTTATAACGTTGAACTTCTATGTGCTACTTTTCCTACTTCTACAAGTAATACAGATTATAATTACCACTTGAGCTTGATTATAGTTGTTCTGCGTTGCTCTTTCTTCAACAGCCCATAGATATCTTGTGAAGCGAAATTCTAAGAGGCTCCTCTAACGTCTAAAAGCTCACTCCTTATATGTCCTTAAACTTGTATAAAAGTGTACCTTTTTTGATAAGAAATGTCCCCAGTATACCGAGTGGGAAGACACTTATCTCTTATGCTACTTTTTTAATGAGCATATTCATCACTTTTATCTGTCTTACTGTCATTTCCCCATACCTTAAAGGGATTTTCCCAACACTTTATCTCATATACCCCTCCAATAGGGAGTTTCCACCATTATACGAGTGGGAAAATACTAGCTTTTATGTAACTTTTTTACTGAGCATTTGCCTCACTTGTCATAGTCTCTCCTGGACGCTCTCCAAACTTTGACATCATACAAGCCAGCAGTAAGTGCCTTCCACCAGCTCAAAACATTCTTCAGGTGCTCTTTTTTGTGGCGCCTTAAGGAATCTACAAAGGACATCCAATTAATAGCTGAGTGTAATTCATCCCCCAACTCCTCTACAGTCAGTCCTTTGAATCTATCCAATAAATTATCAGATTATCATTTCCCCATCATCTATTTTGTTTTCCTCATCTTTTTGCTTTAACCAGGCATTATGCTCCTCCCCTGTAGGGTTGGGGTATTCCCCGACTGCTCGCTCAGCATGTTGAATCTCCTCCAAGGTCATGCTGGAACTCATTCTATGCATGGCCTCAGTCAGACCTTTAACCTTGCTCCTTAGTACTCTAAATCTAAGTCCCCCGACTTCTGACTCCTCTGCTGACAATTAGGGCTGCTCATTAGCTCTGAACCGCATATTTTTCCTCTTACGGGCGTTCTTGCTACCACCTCAATGGCGTGTGCGAGGGGTTAACAATGCATTCCTGCCTAACCCATCTCTGTCAATCTCTCATCAGGGGGGCCTAGGGCCGGGTCCTCGACAATATCTAAAATTTAAAAAAAATCTAATTCAACAACGGAAAGACTATACTTGTCAGATTGAACTTTCACACTGATCAAGTTCTTCAATGGCTACTTTTGTTATGTACGGCACTGAGGACCCAGACGCAGACCAAGGGATAATCCAAAACGTTGTAATTTATTCCGAGTTCATAAGCCAAGAGATCCAAGACAATGCCAAAAACAGAAAGCAAAAGAATAGTTGAGTAAACAGGCGAAAAGGTCAAAAATCCAATAAATCAAAAGGCAAAAGTACAGAAGGGTGAAGGCAAAAATCGAAGTCACGAAAACAAAGCAGATAATCAAAAACCAGGAAAACAGATGGGCAAATAAAACAAGAGGGCAAGGCCCTATAAATGATCAACGTTCTGACAATGGGTGAAACGGAGACTGAGGTTTAAATACATGAGGGAAGGTGATAATCTAGGCGGGCTGGGCAGAAGGTGGGCTAAACAAATAGACAACAGGTGGGGAAACATAATAGGGTAATAACATCATAAAAGGAGGGAGATGAAAACTCGGACTGGATGCACGTAACCAAAGATGTCAAACATACGGCTCCGGATGAGGGAGTAGACATTTGCATAGATTGAAGACGTAGTGATAGTCAGAGACAGGTGCAAACACTTTGCTGAAACTAAGCGAGTAATCAGGGATAGCATAGGGAGGCGGAGTTATAGGACAGTGCAGAAACACTAAGAGATTGCGTTAGTGAATTAGTTACGTGAATATTACTACCCAATAAAAGTGACTGTTAGTTAGTTAGTCAGACAGACAGTAAGTGTATTAATTGGATTAGTACTGTACGATATCAAGATTAGTAGTAGTTAGTGAGAATAGTGCTTTACAACATTTACAACCAAGAGAAGCAGGAAGTAAGAACTGCAAGATTGGAAGAAACGTTGAAATACCGTAAACTACCGGAAACACCCGAATAGTGGGACACGCAGACAGGGGAGTGACTCGGCTGGTAAACATTCAGACGCAGACATAACAGTGGATAACAAATGAGAATCTGTAATGGAAAACAATAACCAAGGATGTATGAAAATGAATAAATAACAAGAATAAACATAAATACAAACAGGACAGATACAGAAACATTACAACTTTATTTCAATATGAACTGTTATTGTTCATGGTATTTTAAAAGCAAATGTTCAGCTGTTAAAAGAAAAACAAAATCTCTTTAAAAACCCATTTAAACCACCTCAGTGGGTACTGTGCCTTCTTCCTTCAAACAACAGGCAAAATGTGTGCCCGTTTTAAGCTTATGATGCATTTACCAGCACAGTGTTTCACACACACGCACACACACACACACACACACACACACAGCTGAAATAATAAGTCATGCCACATTCCCGGTTGTGAGACTGAGGTTACACTTACATTACATACACATATACATACAAATAAATATTGCTACACGAAGAGATTCCTTCAAGCCAAAATGCCTTCAAGACCATAGAATTATAGGGTTCCATCTCCCGTTGTTATCAAAATTGAGTTTTGTTTACAAATACTTGACTGTCGGAAGTTTATCTACAATGGCGCAGGGCACTTTTTTTAAATAAATAAATAAATAAAAGGTTCTATAAGGGTTGTACTTGGGGCCTAATCAGAAGCACTGAATGAATGCAGGTGGACCAATCAGAATCCATCTCTTTGCCATGCAAGTCTGTGGAAAGCACTCGATGGTAGAAAGCAACCCGCTTTTACTTGAAATAGTAGCTAGCTAATGCAAACTGCACCATCAGCAACATGAAATTGCTTTCGATTTCATCGATCGTTATCCAGTCATCATAACAGTGACAAATTAGCCATTGCAACAAAACTTCAATTATCTTCCGGTTAATTATTATAGAGGGGCTATAATGTTATTTGTTGAGTCATTAAATTGAATTTATATCAGCAGGCTCTGTAGATAAAGCAATGTAAATGCGCACAAAAAGTGTGGATAGTTAGACTAACGTTTTTCAAAGTGCAGATGGCGTGACTGCAGTATAATTAGCCATATGAATCATGACTGATTCATTCACAGATTAGACCAGAACAACATTTTACAAGAAAAGAACATTTATCAGCTGCTGTTTATATCATGGAATGTGGCTATAAATGACAGAGCATGGAAATGATTTTGTTCTCCTGTTTCTGGTTTTCTCTGAGAGGATTTTCTTGTATTTTGCCTGAATATTGTCAGGATAGATACTGAGACTGCTACCAATTTAACACACGAGGTGTGCATTGAGTACATGAATCCATTTGTGTTCAAACTACTTGAACACAAAATGGATAATTATCATTACATCATGTTGCATTAATTATACATGAGCATTTATTTGGTTCCCTTGGTGTAATACCTGTGTCAACACGCCAGGATATAAGGAGGAAAGCACACGCTTTGACTCACTGCAGTCTTCAACAACTGACATATCATCAAGTTCAATTACATACTAAAAGAGAATTATTGAGTGACTTTAGTTTCCTAACAATAGAGTTAGAGATAGATACATTGATACCATATTTGGGCTGTGCAAGTTTGCCAAAGGTTATTGGTAAGTATTAGGCCCACATTTTATTTATCTCAAAGGGCTGCAGTTTCGTAATTGAAAAATGAATCTAATATGATTTCAGTGTGTTTTGAAAACAGAAAAAGTTTAAAACATTTCCATTTGAAAATTCATCAGAGAAAATGTCAAATCACAAATATTTTGGTGCAATTAATTGATTTTGCTCATCATTAGGCTCTTTGCTCTTATCATTTTGAGTGCATCTACAATTGTCAGACCGTATATCAATGTAAAGAGTTAGCCTTTTTTCAGAGCAGTTTAACCTTTTAATACTGAAAGGTACAGTAATACTGGGAAAATGTCATTTAAAAATATGGAATGAGTGTGTAACATTATTGCTGTGGGTCTGTATGTTTGTGATGCAGAGACACTCTGAGTGTCTGGTGGTCAAAGTGAGAAAAGGGCACACCAAGCAGGTGAGGCTATTCAGGACACCCAGTTATTGTACAGAATATAATTCACCCAAAAATGGAAATGAATTCACCCAAAATTAATTCATGCACATTAATGACAAGAACAGTAATACGAACAACAATATTTATGTTATTTATTAACTCAAACGTATGTTGATTGAAAGTATGACATGTCAGGATGTAATTTTAAGTTAAATGAAGGGTTTTTTGAGACAAACAAAATCTATTGATTCATTAATGAAAAATGAATAATAAATAATAAATGACCTTGTGCAGCTTGTGGAGAAAAATATTTACTGGTCAACACACTGTTACCTTTGGAGTGTTTGAGGAATTAATTACCGCATGTTAACCTATTGTCTATTTTCAGGTCCTAAAAGACTGGTTTTTCACAGGGTGAGAAACAGTGAAGACCAAACAAACCTGCAATGAACCCCCTGCATTCAGTCTTCTTTAAAAATGCCACTATAGGCAATATTGTGAAACCTGACTTCTTTTTCCTAAGTGGTTTTGCCGGTATTCCACACACAAAATACTACTATGTCTTCTTGTGCTTTGTGTATGCTGTGACTGTAGTGGGAAACATTTTTGTCATGTTTGTGATTTACACTGACCACTGTCTCCACAGTCCAAAATACATTATAGTTTTTAATTTAGCTGTGTCTGACTTGTGTGGAAGCACTGCAGTCATTCCTCAGGTGATTGACACCTTCCTCTTGAAATCACATATAATCTCTTTCAAGGTTTGCTTGACTCATATGTTTTTTGCTTTTTGGTTTGTCACCATGGAGTCTCTGACTCTCACTTTTTTGTCCTATGATAGGTATGTTGCTATATGCCATCCACTGAGATACAATGAGATTGTGACAAGTACTTCAATGTTGGTGATCACAGCCACATTATGGATTTCAGGAGGAGTGATTATGCTTGTAGCTGTGATTTATATCAGCAGACTGTCATACTGCAAAACCAATGTGATAAACAGTTATTTCTGTGATCACGGACCCATGCACATTTTGGCGTGCAATGACAACACTCCAAGTACTATAATGAATTTGACCCATCCTCTTATTACTGTCTGGATTCCAGCACTTTTTATTGTGATTACGTACATTTGTATAGGCAGAGCATTATTAAAAATTGCGACAACCTCAGAGCGCCTCAAAGCCATGAAAACCTGCACCTCTCATTTGATGTTGGTGAGTGCGTTTTATCTTCCTTTAGGTTTCGCCCTTGTACTGGGCTCTACCATTCACCAGAACGCCAGGATCCTTAATATGTCACTGGCGACTGTCTTGCCACCTATGCTGAATCCAATCATTTACTCTCTGAAGACAGACGAATTCAGAGAATCCATTCAGAAGCTTTACAGAAGAAGGAAGATACACATCAATGGCAGCAATAAGTGAATACATATTTTAATGACAAATGAGTGACAGTCCCCTTGTGTTTGGTTTTTGCAATACACTGAAGACAATTGAGTTTGAGATGACTTATCCGAATTTGAGCTTTTATTTCCTGGTATTTTTCATAAAGATTTATAAAAAACTTAGAACATATCACCTTTTGTATCAGACTAGGTGAGCAAAACTATTGGAACATGTGATTGACAGACGTCTCTCATTAACAAGGCGTTTCTGCCCTCAGAAAGGTTTTTTGTCACCATTCTTTGCAAACTCTTTGCATACTCAAAACCACCCTGTCTGACACCAACAATCATCCCACGGTCAAAGTCACTTAGATCACATTTTTTCCTCATTCTGATGGTTGGTGTGAACATTCACTGAAGCTCCTGACCCTTATCTACATGATTGTATGCATTGCACTACTGCCACACAATTGGCTGATTAGATAATCACATGAATAAGTAGGTGTAATAAAGTGAAAATGTTCCTAATAAAGTGCTTGGTGAGTTTATATATTTTCTTCTCATGTGATGTTCCTGTTATCGGTCTGTTATCTGTCTTGCAATTTACTATTTTTAATTTTCATGTCTGGTGTTCTGTTTACATTCATTAGTCTTTGCACTCATCTTCCCCTGTGATGTCTGAGTCTGAATGTCTGCGTGCTCCACTATTCGGGTGTTTATGGTAGTTCCGGGGTTCAACCTTCCTTCCAATCTTGCATTCCTTACTTCCGGCTTCTTTTGCAAGTTAATGTTGTAAAGTACTATTCTCACTAACAACTACTAACTTAGATATTGTAGTCATAATTATGGCGGCATGGATGGTGCAGTGGGTAGCACTGCCGCCTCACAGCTGTTAAAAGAAAAACACATCTCTTTAAAAACCCATTTAAACCACCTCAGTACTGTGCCTTCTTCCTTCAGACAACAGGCAAAATGTGGGCCGCTTTAACCTTATGATGCATTTACCAGCACAGTGTTTCACACACACGCACACATACACACACACACACAGTTGAAATAATAAGTCATGTCACATTCCCAGTTGTGAGACTGAGGTTACACATTTTACATTTTCGTCATTTAGCAGACGCTTTTAATCCAAAGCAATTTACAAGTGCATAGGTTCTTCCACAAGTTAAAGCATCACATCCATAGCTTGTAAAATACACATGAAGTGTTGTTCTAAACATATAGTCATCATAAGAGCAATTTCCTTTTTCTTTTTTTTTGGGGGGGTTAGACAAGAGGGATAGGGATATCAGAAAAGGGGGCAGGGGAAATCAGGAGGGAGGACTAAGGTATAGTTTGAAAAGGTGTGCTTTTAGTCTGGGTCGAAATAGGGAGAGGGATTCTGCTGTCCTGACAGTGGTAGGCAAGTCATTCCACCACTGAGGCACCAGAGCGGAAAACAGGCGTGAACGTGCAGCTCGACCGCCAGGTGCTCGTAGAGAGGGAACCATAAGGCGACCAGAGCTGGCAGACCGGAGTGGTCTAGCTGGGGAGTAGGGAGTGATTAAGGATTGTATATAAGGTGGGGCAGTCCACTTAGCAGCCTGAAATGGCAACACTAGGGCCTTGAATCGGATGCATGTGGCAATAGGAAGCCAGTGGAGGTCAATGAGGAGCGGGGTGACAAGAGCCGACCTGGGCTGACTGGTGATCAGGCAGGCTGCAGCATTCTGGACCAGCTGGAGGGGCTTGATGGCACAAGCTGGGAGACCGGCTAGGAGGGAGTTGCAGTAATCCAGGCAGGAAATGACGAGCGCCTGGACTAGGAGCTCGGTGGCTTTCTCCGTCAGGAGATGACGGATACGGCGTATATTGTAGAGAAAGAACCTGCAGTTTCTGGCAGTGGAGGATACTTGTGGAGCCAGGGTGAGGCAGTTATCAAAAGTCACCCCAAGATTCTTTGCCATATGGGAGGAGGAAACTACAAAGTCCTCAACAGTGAGTGACAGGTCGATTGTCGGAGAGGACTTAGCAGGGATGTAGAGAAGCTCAGTTTTGGCAAGGTTAAGCTTCAGGTGGTGGGAAGTCATCCACTCAGAGATATCAGCCAAGCAGGCAGAGATCTGTGTGGTGACCTGGGTATCGGGGGGGAAGGAAATAAAGAGTTGGGTGTCATCGGCGTAAGAGTGGTAAGAAAAGCCATGGGAAGAGATAACAGAACCAAGAGACATGGTGTATAGCGAGAAGAGGAGAGGACCAAGAACTGAGCCCTGCGGGACTCAAGTTTGTAGGGGGTGAGGGTCAGAGACTGAGCCCCTCCAAGTCACCTGGTAGGAACGACCAGAGAGGTAGGAGGAAAACCAAGCAAGTGCAGACCCTGTGACGCCCATCCCAGACAGCGATGAGAGCAGAATCTCATGGTTGACTGTATCGAAGGCGGCCGACAGGTCGAGGAAGATGAGGACAGAGGAGAGGGATTTGGCTTTAGCAGAGTGGAGTGCCTCAGTGACTGCGAGCAGGGCGGTCTCAGTGGAGTGGCTACTCTTGAAGCTGGACTGGTTGGGATCGTGGAGATTGTTGTGAAGAAGATAAGTGGACAGTTGGGAGCAGATCGCCCATTCCAGAGTTTTCGATAGAAAGGGAAGAAGAGAGACGGACTGGTAGTTGTTCAGAGCAGAGGGGTCAATTGTAGGTTTTTTGAGCAGGGGAGTGACTCTGGCCCTCTTCAGGGAAGAGAGGGAGGTGTTGATTTGAGAGGAGAGAAAAGGGAGTATGTCATTAGAGATAGATTGTAGAAGGGGAGAAGGGATGGGGTCAAGAGGACAGGTGGTCGGGCGGTGGGATGTAAGGAGTTTGAAAGTGTCGGAGTCAGAGAGGGGAGAAAAGGAGGCTAGGGAGCTGGGGAAGGTAGGAGGGTCAGCAGGGGGAGAGGGTTGGGAGAAGGAATTGCGAATGGTGTCGACCTTCTTTTCAAAGAAGGAGACAAAGTCATCAGGTGTGAGTGATGAGGGAGGTGGGGGGGGGCAGAAGAGGGGAGAAGGTTGAAAACAGGTTACACTTACATTACATACACATACACATACACATACAAATAAATATTGCTACACGAAGAGATTTTTTCAAGCCAAAACGCCTTCAAGACCATAGAATTATAGGGTTCCATCTCCCATTGTTATCGAAATTGAGTTTTGTTTACAAATACTTGACTGTCGGATGTTTATCTACACTGGCACAGGGCACTTTTATAAAATAAATGAATAAAGAAAAAGTTCTATCAGGGTTGTACTTGTGGCCTAATCAGAAGCACTGAATGAATGCAGGTGGACCAATCAGAAGCACTGAATGAATGCAGGTGGACCAATCAGAATCCATCTCTTTGCCATGCAAGTCTGTGGAAAGCACTTGATGGTAGAAAGCAACTAGCGTTTACTTGAAATAGTAGCTAGCTGATGCAAACTGCACCATCAGCAACATAAAATTGCTTTTGATTTCATTGATCGATATCCAGTCATCATAACAGTGACAAATTAGCCATTGCAACAAAACTTCAATTATCTTCCGGTTAATTATTATAGAGGGGCTATAATGTTATTTGTTGAGTCATTAAATTGAATTTATATCAGCAGGCTCTGTAGATAAAGCAATGTAAATGCGCACAAAAAGTGTGGATAGTTAGACTAATGTTTTTCAAAGTGCAGATGGGGTGACTGCAGTGTAATTAGCCATATGAATCATGACTGATTCATTCGCAGATTAGACCAGAACAACATTTTACAAGAAAAGAACATTTATCAGCTGCTGTTTATATCATGGAATGTGGCAATGAATGACAGAGCATGTAAATGATTTTGTTCTCCTGTTTCTGGTTTTCTCTGAGAGGATTTTCTTGTATCTTGCCTGAATATTGTCAGGATAGATATTGAGACTGCTGCCAATTTAACACACGAGGTGTGCATTGAGTACATGAATCCATTTGTGTTCAAGCTACTTGAACACAAAATGGATAATTATCATTACATCATGTTGCATTAATTATACATGAGCATTTATTTGGTGTCCTGTTCCCTTGGTGTAATACCTGTGTCAACACGCCAGGATATAAGGAGGAAAGCACACGCTTTGACAGTCTTCAACAACTGACATATCATCAAGTTCAATTACATACTAAAAGAGAATTATTGAGTGACTTTAGTTTCCTAACAATAGAGTTAGAGATAGATACATTGATACCATATTTGGGCTGTGCAAGTTTGCCGAAGGTTATTGGTAAGTATTAAGCCCACAATTTATTTATCTCAAAGGGCTGCAGTTTCATAACTGAAAAATGAATCTAATATGATTTCAGATATGTTTTGAAAACAGAAAAAGTATGAAACATTTCCATTTGAAAATTCATCAGAGAAAATGTCAAATCACAAATATTTTGGTGCAATTAATTGATTTTGCTCATCATTAGGCTCTTTGCTCTTATCATTTTGAGTGCATCTACAATTGTCAGACCGTATTTCAATGTAAAGAGTTAGCCTTTTTTCAGGGCAGTTTAACCTTTTAATACTGAAAGGTATAGTAATACTGGGAAAATGTCATTTAAAAATATGGAATGAGTATGTAACATTATTGCTGTGTGCTCTGGTCAAAGTGAGAAAAGGGCACACCAAGCAGGTGAGGCTATTCAGGACACCCAGTTATTGTACAGAATATAATTCACCCAAAAATGGAAATTAATTCACCCAAAATTAATTAATGCACATTAATGACAAGAACAGTAATACAAACAACAATATTTATGTTATTTATTAACTCAAACGTATGTTGATTGAAAGTATGACATGTCAGGATGTACTCTGTACTTCATGAAATAAAAAACGAACTGATTTTAAGTTAAAGGAAGGGTTTTTTGAGACAAACAAAATCTATTGATTCATTTATGATTAATGAATAATAAATAATAAATGACCTTGTGCAGCTTGTGGAGAAAAATATTTACTGGACAACACACTGTTACCTTTGGAGTGTTTGAGGAATTAATTTCCGCATGTTAACCTATTGTCTATTTTCAGGTCCTAAAAGACTGGTTTTTCACAGGGTAAGAAACAGTGAAGACCAAACAAACCTGCAATGAACCCCCTGCATTCAGTCTTCTTTAAAAATGCCACTATAGGCAATATTGTGAAACCTGACTTCTTTTTCCTAAGTGGTTTTGCCGGTATTCCACACACAAAATACTACTATGTCTTCTTGTGCTTTGTGTATGCTGTGACTGTAGTGGGAAACATTTTTGTCATGTTTGTGATTTACACTGACCACTGTCTCCACAGTCCAAAATACATTATAGTTTTTAATTTGGCTGTGTCTGACTTGTGTGGAAGCACTGCAGCCATTCCTCCGGTGATTGACACCTTCCTCTTGAAATCACATATAATCTCTTTCAAGGCCTGCTTGACTCATATGTTTTTTGGTTTTTGGTTTGTCACCATGGAGTCTCTGACTCTCACTGTTTTGTCCTATGATAGGTATGTTGCTATATGCTTTCCACTGAGATACAATGAGATTGTGACAAGTACTTCAATGTTGGTGATCACAGCCACATTATGGATTTCAGGAGGAGTGATCATGCTTGTAGCTGTGATTTATGTCAGCAGACTGTCATACTGCAAAACCAATGTGATAAACAGTTATTTCTGTGATCACGGACCCATGCACATTTTGGCGTGCAATGACAACACTCCAAGTACTATAATGAATTTGACCCATCCTCTTATTACTGTCTGGATTCCAGCACTTTTTATTGTGATTACGTACATTTGTATAGGCAGAGCGTTATTAAAAATTGCGACAACCTCAGAGCGCCTCAAAGCCATGAAAACCTGCACCTCTCATTTGATGTTGGTGAGTGCATTTTATCTTCCTTTAGGTTTCGCCCTTGTACTGGGCTCTACCATTCACCAGAACGCCAGGATCCTTAATATGTCACTAGCTACTGTCTTGCCACCTATGCTGAATCCAATCATTTACTCTCTGAAGACAGATGAATTCAGAGAATCCATTCAGAAGCTTTACAGAAGAAGGAAGATACACATCAATGGCAGCAATAAGTGAATACATATTCAAATGAGTGATAGTCCCCTTGTGTTTAGTTTTTGCAATACACTGAAGACAATTGAGTTTGAGATGACTGATCCGAATTTCAGCTTTTATTTCCTGGCATTTTTTATATAGATTTATAAAAATCATATCACCTTTTGTATCAGACCATCCAATTTTTAGGTGAGCAAAACTATTGGAACATGTGATTGACAGGTGTTTCTTGTTGCCCAGATGTGCCCTGTTGACACATCTGATTGAATGGTTAAACAATAAATAATTCTGAATGTCTACTCTCAGTTTTAGCCTCGGGTTTTTCCTGTGAAGACAAATTTCTACATTTGTGTAGAAAAGATAAACCAACACGAAGACAAGAGAGCTGTTTTTGTGAGAAAAGCAAGCCATTTTGGAGCTTAAAAAAGAGGGGAAATCAAGCAGAGCCACTGCTCAAGCATTGGGGATAGCTTGTACAACAACTTGAAATGTCCTAAAAAAGAAATAAACTACTGGGGTACTGAGCAACAGACATTGAACAGGTTGACCAAGGAAAACAACAGCAGTTGAGTTGTGAGAGCAAAACATCAGTCAGTGATATCACAAACAAATTCCATAGGGCAGGGATGAAGCTATCTCAATCAACCTTTCGAAGAAGGCTTAAAGAGCAGCAATATATACCACGATGCAAACACTTAAGAGTTTGATGTGTTGTGTTCAGGGATTCTCTTCTGCATACCACTGTTGTAATGTGTGGTTATTTGCATTACTGTCACCTTCCTATCAGTTTTGACCAGTCTGGCCATTCTCCTCTGACGTCTCTCATTAACAAGGCGTTTCTGCGCCAGAAATGCTGCTCACTGGATTTTTTCATTTTTTGCCACCATTCTTTGCAAACTCTTTGCATACTCAAAACCACCCTGTCTGACACCAACAATCATTCCACTATCAAAGTCACTTAGATCACATTTTTTCCTCATTCTGATGGTTGGTGTGAACATTCACTGAAGCTCCTGACCCTTATCTACATGATTGTATGCATTGCACTACTGCCACACAATTGGCTGATTAGATAATCACATGAATAAGTCGCTGTAATAAAGTGAAAATGTTCCTAATAAAGTGCTTGGTGAGTTTATATATTTTCTTCTCATGTTATGTTCCTGTTATTTGTCTGTTATCTGTCTTGCAATTTACTATTTTTCATATTCATGTCTGGTGTTCTGTTTACATTCATTAGTCTTTGCACTCGTCTTCCCCTGTGATGTCTGAGTCTGAATGTCTGCGTGCTCCACTATTCGGGTGTTTATGGTAGTTCCGGGGTTCAACCTTCCTTCCAATCTTGCATTCCTTACTTCCGGCTTCTTTTGCTAGTTAATGTTGTAAAGCACTATTCTCACTAACAACTACTACCTTAGATATTGTACAGTCCTAATCAGGGCGGCATGGATGGTGCAGTGGCTAGCACTGCCGCCTCACAGCAAAAGTCCTGGGTTTGAATCTCGGTTGGCCAGGGCCTCTCTGTGTGGAGTTTACATGTTCTCCCTGTCCTTTTCAGTTGCACCTTGCTAGTTCGTCTTGTCCTGTTGTTGAGTCCCAAGCCCTTTATTCCTTTGCCCTGTTCTAGCCCCCGTATTCCCGAGCCCTTGCCCTTGTGGTATTGTGCCTTGTTTATTTCTTGTCTCCGGATTTCTTGCGTATGACCCCTGCCTGCTCTTGACTCATCTCCTTGGATCACACCTTTGGACCTCCGCCTTGTTCTGAACTTTGCCTGTTTTTTGATTACGCTCTGTCTGCCCCTTCATCTGCCATTAAACGTGCAATTTTTTCACATTCCGGTGTCTGCACATGGTTCCTCTGCTCCATCTGGCGTGACATCTCACTTGCCTCCCTCTCATGTTATTTCTCTTTAGCCTTATTTTCAGGTTGTCGTACAGGCGATACTGAAACTCTTTGCATTTGAATGCTCATTTGATACCTTGGACCGTTGATGACTTGATGACTTGATTTTGCCAACAAATGTGTTCCATACGGTATAAGCATAATTTATAAGTGAATTTAGTCCCACCCGCCAATTCCCATTGAAATTCATTCACATTTTTAGTTTCAGTCTTAGTATTGCTTGTAGGATAACCCTAAAATAAGATTTCCAGACTCTGATGCTGTTGATTGGTCACAGGCACCCGGAAGTCATGGCCTGCAAAGGATATACAACCAAATACAAAACATGAATCTTATTTAACATTAATTTAAAATTGACATTAACATTGAATTGGGGGTCTAGATGAAAACAAGTACTGTAATTATTACATAGCGAAACAGAGATGTATATTAAAAAAACTTTAATAAAAGCCGTTTCCGCGCTTTGACCACATGAACTGTTTCATTACAAACATAGAAAATAAAATTTTTAATCAAGTCAAAAGTCAAGGTTATTCCAAACTTTTGAAGGGTAGTGTATATAAATACACAAATAAATGAGTAAAGAAACAAATCATTATTTAAATAAAGAAATAACACAAAATCAACCATTATCATTGCATCATGTTGCATCAATTATACATGAGCATTTCTTCTGTGTCCTGTTCCCTTGGTGTGATGTTCTATTTCACTGTGGGATATAAGAACGAAAGCACACACTTTGACTCACCACACGGATCTATCATCAAGTTCAATGACATACTACATCTACTAAAAGAGAAACACTGAAAGACATTTGACTTCCGAACAACAGAAAAATTGTTTCTTCTGTAGAAGAGATACATTGAAAACATGCTGTGAGCATTTGCCTGACGTTGTTGGTAAGTATTAGGCACACCTTAAGGTATTCCTTTAATTATTCACTTATTCATTTTTTTATTTCAAATTGAAAATTGAATCTAAAATAATTTCAGTATTATAAAAGTAACAAAAGTATAATTAAGAAGAATAATACTGAATATTAATATTAAATATTATCTTAAGATTGAAAGGCTAAGAGGACTAGAATTAAGACGGAACGAGAATGTAACATGATTCTGTGTGCAGCAGGACTGTGCAGAGGCTGTTTTGAGCACCAACCCATTTACTGTACAGAATATAATTGACCAAAAGTAATTAATTTACACTAATGCCTTGAACAATGATAAAACAAATATTTTATTTATTAAGTTGAAGGGGCACCTTGAGCACTTTGGGTAAAAGCAGCAGGGGCTTGGGCACCCAGAGATTGAGGATTTCAATACTACAGGTTACAGGTTAATCTATTGTTTATTTTCAGGTCTAAACGGGAATGGCTTTTCACAGGGTGAGAAACGGTGACGAGGAAATGAGCCTGAGATGAGCCCCCTGAACTCAACCTTCTTTACAAACACCAGTATTGTTCGTCCTGACTTCTTTTTCATTAGTGGTTTTCTTGGTATTCCACACACAATATACTACTATGTCTTTTTGTGCTTTGTTTATGCCGTGACTCTACTGGGAAACACTTTTGTCATGTTTATGATTTACACTGATCACTGTCTTCACAATCCAAAATATATTCCAGTCTTTAATTTGGCTGTGTCTGACTTGTGTGGAAGCACTGCAATCATTCCTCAGGTGATTGACACCTTCATGTTCAAATCACATTTAATCTCTTTTGAGGCCTGTCTGACTAGCTTGTATTTTGCTTTAGGGTTCATCACTATGCAATCACTCACTCTCACTGTTTTGTCCTATGACAGATGTGTCGCTATATGTTTACCACTGAGATACAATGAGATTGTGACTAGTAAATCAATGTTGGTGATCCTAGCCATGTTATGGATTTCTACAGGAATGGCTATTTTCTTAGCTGTGCTTTTTCTCAGCACACTGTCCTTCTGCAAATCCATTGTGATAAACAGTTATTTCTGTGACCATGGACCCATATACCTTTTGGCATGCAATGATAACACTCCAAGTACTGTGATTAATGCAATAATTCCTATGATGATGCTCTTCTTACCAGTTTTTTTTATAGTGGTCACATACATTTGCATAGCCAGAGCATTATTAAAAACCGCAGCAGCCTCAGAGCGCCTCAAAGCCATGAAAACCTGCACCTCTCATTTGATCTTGGTGAGCGTGTTTTACTTTCCTGTATGTATCACCTACGCAATGGGCTCCTCCTTGCGCCAGAACATCAGGATGATTAACTATTCTCTGGCGACTGCGTTGCCCCCTATGCTGAATCCAATCATTTACTCACTGAAGACAGAAGAATTCAGAGAATCCATTAAAAAGTTTTACAGAAGAAATAAATTTCACATCACTGTATGGAATAAATGAATCAATGTTTCAATCACAAATGTCTGACTGGAAAATGTAACTATATATATAGCTTTAACCTTCCAATCAGGTTTGCAGAGTTAAATGAATGAATGAGAATACAGTGATACAACTTTCGATGAATTAATAAATATTTATTCAGGTTTAATGTAAATGCGTTTTGGCATCAAGGCTTTGCCTCTCGTCACTCCCTGTTGTAAGGTAGCCGAAACAGGGAGTGACTACAAACCCCTCTCATGGGGACAAGCAGAGGTGCATACTGGGGTGGTGGCAGGACAGCATGGCAAAGCAAGCAAAATGACAAGGGTCTGAACAGGTAAGGCTGATGCTCTATATAGCCCCTCCCACCCTGTAACTGGTTTTCTTTTCTACCTTAAAATCAGCAACTAGTTTTTAAACAGGGATGTGTTTTATTTGTGCAATCAACTTTCATTGATCTATTATGTGAAGTTACTGGGCTCTATTCTACATCTGACCAATGGAATATGTGACACCGCGCTCTAAAGGGGGTAACATCACGTAGTTCGCGATTTTACAGAAAACTTAAGTGGCCACTACCACCAGAAGTTAACATCCGTTAAGTGGAAGTTTTTCTCCTAAGAAATCTGATTTATTATTATGGTTGCTTATTGACTATTCCAGACACTAAAATAGTTTGATTGATGTGAATAGGACCAATTTTTATAGAGAAAACAACAAACAACTGTGTGTTCAGAAGACCGTGTAAGCTCACAATGGTCGGAACTACTATTCACTCCATTATGCAGCGTGAGGTGTATAAGCCTGCCCGGTTTGTGGTCTCTGGTTACCAACAGCTACCCCACCATAACGTCACAGTGGATCACCATCACCATGTCACTGTATGCTGAAATGGATGGGGTATGTCACTTGTACTAAGTTTTTATGAAAATGGAAGGAATTAGACTTTACACACACAAACCAAAGCTGATCAGTAAGTATTTTAAAATTTATTCATCATAGAAGTTGCACTGTTCAGAACATGGTGAGCTAACTTTGCGCCAGGAACATGTTGAGTTTACGTTACCATTAAGCCAGCCACTGCAAGAAATAACAGTTTGTTGTTGGAGATAAGAAACCATTTCTTCAAGCCGACAGCCTTACATTGTGCTGTTGACCTCTTAGACAACATACATTTCAATCCTGAATAAAAATAAAATGACTTAGAAATGCCATGTTAACCCAGTAACATTATGGTACAACTATAGCTAACGTGAACCACTGAACATTTTTTGTGGTCAGGTGAAATCCCGTCTTGGTGTTCCGGCGAAAACCCAGCTACATTTGCCTGAAAAGTAAAGCTGTACTAGATGAATCCGACGTAGCTAGCTTTATCCTATATTGGGGTACTGAGTTATAAATCGGTCTGTGTATGTGAAAAAGTCTCTTTTAGCTTTAGTTGCCTGAGGCTGCCTAGTTATATGGTGTAACAGTAGCCTACTTAAAATAAAATTCCAGCAATACGCTTCACTTTCGGTTGTCAGTTGCATTGTAGGTGGCAGGTCAAGGTAATACATAGCTAACAGATCAGCTAGCCAAGTTAGTTAACTTTGTTAACAAAGTTATTTTACTTACTTAGACTAATGTAGACTCACTGTGTTCCTTATTAGCGAACACAGACACAAAACACTTGGATTAAAGTGCATTTTTCCGAAGACCGTATCTGCTCAAGATGTTCAGAACACCTATTCACAATGTTCCGAACAGCACCTGAAACACAACTACTACAGTTTTAACATTAATTCAAAACAGATACCGTCTGCATGACGTAACCTGGAAGAGATTGCAATTTGCAGTAAAGTACAGGAATACCTCGATTTACGAAGGGGTTATGTTCCTGAGAAACTGTAAACTGAATTTTCGTAAACTGAACAGCATTTATCATTGATTTAATGGATACGTTCCGGGAGTTGATAACAATAAATACAACTAAATAAATAATAATAATCTTTAGGCGTATTGTCATTCATTGCTAAACCACCGGAACATCTGTGTGGTTATTGTATTAAAGTAATGACTGAAACTGCAATGGCAACTACATAAAGAAAAACAAAAATGTGCATGGATGTCAGCTAATGTGATGTTCCTCTCAGCCACCCATCACTGTATAGAAATGAATTGATCATTGCAATCGCAAACAACTGAAAAGTAGAAAGTTTGTCAACTGCCTAGTGAACTAGTTGATCAATACATGGGCGGATTTAATGTTCGGTTTGTAAATGAAGTCTACCTCTTTTCCATGCTCAAATGGAATCTCCATTTTCATATCGAGGTGACTTTCGCTTTTTGGCAAGAGTAACTGTTAATTTGAGTAAATCACGGAGCTTCACCCTCCATTTGAGTTTAAACTGGTTAACGTGCTAATGCAAATTAGGCTACTGCAGATGGTAAAGTGAAACTGTTTAAATAGGGCGGTCTGTAGCGTTGTGATCAAGGTACCTGACTGGGACATGCAAGGTTGGTGGTTCAATCCCTGGTGTAGCCACAATAATAAATGTTTTTCTCCATTTAAAATTTAGTTAAACTGAACTTTTTTTTAAATGAAAAAATGCTGCTAAAATGTCGAGTTCGTAAAAGTGTGAGTTTCGTAAATCGAGGTATACCTGGATATTGTAAGGCCCAGACTTTCACCTGAAGCACAACTACTTCTGTTCTGCACTCTGTTATTGTTGCGATAACACCAAAGCTGTGCCTGGGTTAAAAATGAAGAGTCAGAGAGCCATGTTTACATTGCATGAACGTTTACTCTTGACGCAAGACTCCTGTGTACCCCACGTATCCACTCGTAATGCGCATCTTGGTTTTCTATCCCACTCTTAAATGTACAATAGGTAATTTAGGACTCCTAACAGTCAAGAGACGAATTGCAGCAACAATTCGAACATGTAGTTCTGGAAAGTTGACAGTGACAAACGCGAGAGAGCCAGCCGTCTAAAACATTAAAATAGTGTGCTGATGGAAGGACTTGCAAATCCAATCCTTACATTCTTCTTTCGTTTCATTCTTTCCTCTTCTCCGACCCGGCAGGAAGTATATGGAGGATGGGACAGGGATGATGAGTGCTAGGAGTCACTGCCAGTAGTCACTGCTCTAGCAAGGGCACTGGGTGGGAATAGAATGACTATTGGCCATAGTCCCTAAAATGTGCACCCTGCCAGGTTTCTGGCAGCAGCCAATCAGTGTGGCACAAATAGTCATCCACAAGATACACCATGCCACTCCAATTGAACACCCGTGTTAACTTTATGTAATGCAGCAAGTAAAAAAATAAATAATAATAAAGCAGGCCTGAAATAGTGAAATTCTTTTAATTTGAATTCTCATTTGATACCTTGGACCCTTGATGACTTAAAGCCATTTAACCAACAAATGTGTTCCATACTGTATCAGCATAATTTACAGCTGAATCTAGTCCCACCCTCCCAATTCCCATTGAGATCCATTCAATTGCAAAGAGTTTTAGTATCACTTGTAGGACAACCTGAAAATAAGATATCCACTCTGGATTCTGGACTCTGATGATGTTGATAGGTCACAGTCAGGGCAGGCAAAGGATATACAAACAAATACAAAACATGACTCTTTTAGCTGACATGACGTTAATTTGTGTCAAACATTAAAAAAAGTGCTGTAATTAACTACTTGGTGAAACCAAAATGTATAAATACCCTTTACTAATAGCTCTGAGTATTTGCTTTGACCATATGAATAGTTTCATTAAAAACATAGAAGAGAAAAAAAAATCAGAAAAAGACAAGGTGATTCCAAACTTCTGAATGGTAATGCACATAAATATACAAATATACAAGTAAAGCATTAAACTAAATAATGATTAAATAATGGAGTAAAACATCATTATTTAAATAAATAAATAAATAAGACAACAAAATCAACCATTATCATTGCATCATGTGGCATTAATTATACATGAGCATTTGAAGTCCTGTTCCCTTGGTATAATGCTCTGTCTCAAAACTGTGGAATATAAGAACAAAAGCACACACTTTGACTCACCAGTTTTTTACAACGGATCTATCATCAAGTTCAAGGACATACATCTACAAAAAGAGAAACACTGAAAGACATTTGACTTCCGAACAACAGAAAAAGAGTTATTCTGTATGATAGATAGATACATTGGAAACACATTTGGTCTGTGAATGTTTGCCTGACTTTATCGGTAAGTATTATGCACACCTTAAGGCATTCCTTCATTTATTTATTTGAAATTGAAAATTGAATCTAAAATAATTTCAGTGTTCTAAAAGTAATAAAATTATCAGTAAGAAGAATAATACTCACACAAAACCAAATACATTTAGCAAAACAAAGAAAACATATATTTTAAATCTTTCAAACTCGAGATTTCTGCAAAAATGTAAAATTTTACATTTATATTTCTGTGAGCATACCATTTTTTTAATTCTCTCATCATTTGGCTTAATCTTTTGTGGGCATCTACAACTGACAGATGTTATTTGCATGTAAACTCATAGCCATTCATTTTAATATTGAAAGGCTGAGAGTACTAGAATAAAGACGGAACGAGAATGTAACATGACTGTGTGTGCAGCAGGACTGTGCAGAGGCTGTTTTGAGCACCAACCCATTTACTGTACAGAATATAATTAACCAAAAGTAATTAATTAACACAAATGCCTTGAACAATAATAATACAAATATTATTTTATTTATCAAATCAAAGGGGCACTTTGGGCACACAACATATATTATGATAACAATAATCAATAATTAAATAATAAATCTGAGCTTGTGCAGTTTCTGTAGCTCAACATTTGATAAACCATCCGTTGTTAAATTTTCTATTTGAGGAGTTCAATACTGCGTGTTAATCGTTTATTTTCAGGTGCTAAAAGTGAATGGTTTGTCACAGGGTGGGAAACGGTGACGAGGAAATGAACCTGGGATGAGCCCCCTGAACTCAACCTTCTTTACAAACACCAGTATTGTTCGTCCTGACTTCTTTTTCATTAGTGGTTTTCTTGGTATTCCACACACAATATACTACTATGTCTTTTTGTGCTTTGTTTATGCCGTGACTCTACTGGGAAACACTTTTGTCATGTTTATGATTTACACTGATCACTGTCTTCACAATCCAAAATATATTCCAGTCTTTAATTTGGCTGTGTCTGACTTGTGTGGAAGCACTGCAATCATTCCTCAGGTGATTGACACCTTCATGTTCAAATCACATTTAATCTCTTTTGAGGCCTGTCTGACTAGCTTGTATTTTGCTTTAGGGTTCATCACTATGCAATCACTCACTCTCACTGTTTTGTCCTATGACAGATGTGTCGCTATATGCTTACCACTGAGGTACAATGAGATTGTGACTAGTAAATCAATGTTGGTGATCCTAGCCATGTTATGGGTTTTTACAGGAATGGCTATTTTCTTAGCTGTGCTTTTTCTCAGCACACTGTCCTTCTGCAAATCCATTGTGATAAACAGTTATTTCTGTGACCATGGACCCATATACCTTTTGGCATGCAATGATAACACTCCAAGTACTGTGATTAACGCAATAATTCCTATGATGATGCTCTTCTTACCAGTTTTTTTTATAGTGGTCACATACATTTGTATAGCCAGAGCATTATTAAAAATCGCAGCAGCCTCAGAGCGCCTCAAAGCCATGAAAACCTGCACCTCTCATTTGATCTTGGTGAGCGTGTTTTACTTTCCTGTATGTATCACCTACGCAATGGGCTCCTCCATGCCCCAGAACATCAGGATGATTAACTATTCTCTGGCGAATGCATTGCCCCCTATGCTGAATCCAATCATTTACTCACTGAAGACAGAAGAATTCAGAGAATCCATTAAAAAGTTTTACAGAAGAAATAAATTTCACATCACTGTATGGAATAAATGAATCAATGTTTCAATCACAAATGTCTGACTGGAAAATGTAACTATATATATAGCTTTAACCTTCCAATCAGGTTTGCAGATTTAAATGAATGAATAAGATTACAGTGATACAACTTTCGATTAATTAGGAAATATTTATTCAGGTTTAATGTAAATGCGTTTTGGCATCAAGGCTCTGCCTCTCGTCACTCCCTGTTGTAAGGTAGCTGAAACAGAGAGTGACTACAAACCCCTCTCATGAGGAGAAGCAGAGGTAACAGGTGGATACTGGGGTGGTGGCGGGACAGCATGGCAAAGCAAAATGAGCAAGGTTCTGAACAGGTAAGGCTGTTGCTCTATATAGCCCCTCCCATTAGACTTAAGCACCACGTAAGGACACGGTGCATGTGATGCTGTCTGCCTGAACTGAATGTATCGTGCCATTTTCATAAAATGGGTAAAATATACAAAACGTGTTTCACACACCGTTTCTCAATAGCAGTTAATAAGGCTTCAATAAATGTGAGTTTGAATAGTAAGAATGTATTTGTCACTGCGTAGCACCCTGTAACTGGTTTTCTTTTGTACCTTAAAATCAGCAACTAGTTATTAAACAGGGATGTGTTTTATTTGTGCAATCAACTTTCATTGATCTATTATGTGAAGTTACTGGGCTCTATTCTACATCTGACCAATGGAATATGTGACACCGCGCTCTAAAGGGGGTACCATCATGTAGTTCGCGATTTTACAGAAAACTTAAGCGGCCACTACCACCAGAAGTTAACGTCCGTTAAGTGGAAGTTTTTCTCCTAAGAAATCTGATTTATTATTATGGTTGCTTATTGACTATTCCAGACACTAAAATAATTTGATTGATGTGAATAGGACCAATTTTTATAGAGAAAACAACAAACAACTGTGTGTTCAGAAGACCGTGTAAGCTCACAATGGTCGGAACTACTATTCACTCCATTATGCAGCGTGAGGTGTATAAGCCTGCCCGGTTTGTGGTCTCTGGTTACCAACAGCTACCCCACCATAACGTCACAGTGGATCACCATCACCATGTCACTGTATGCTGAAATGGATGGGGTATGTGACTAAGTTTTTATGAAAATGGAAGGAATTAGACTTTACACACACAAACCAAAGCTGATCGGTAAGTATTTTTAAATTTATTCATCATAGAAGTTGCACTGTTCAGAACATGGTGAGCTAACTTTGCGCCAGGAACATGTTGAGTTTACGTTACCATTAAGCCAGCCACTGCAAGAAATAACAGTTTGTTGTTGGAGATAAGAAACCATTTCTTCAAGCCGACAGCCTTACATTGTGCTGTTGACCTCTTAGACAACATACATTTCAATCCTGAATAAAAATAAAATGACTTAGAAATGCCATGTTAACCCAGTAACATTATGGTACAACTATAGCTAACATGAACCACTGAACATTTTTTGTGGTAAAAAGTCAGGTGAAATCCCGTTTTGGTGTTCCCGCGAAAACCCAGCTACATTTGCTTGAAAAGTAAAGCTGTACTCGATGAATCCGACGTAGCTAGCTTCATCCTGGGAAGCCCTGAGTTATATTGGGGTACTGGATTATAAATCGGTCTGTGTATGTGAAAAAGTCTCTTTTAGCTTTAGTTGCCTGAGGCTGCCTAGTTATATGGTGTAACAGTAGCCTACTTAAAATAAAATTCCGGCAATATGCTTCACTTTCGGTTGTCAGTTGCATTGTAGGTGGCAGGTCAAGGTAATACATAGCTAACAGATTAGTTGGCCAAGTTAGTTACCTTTGTTAACAAAGTTATTTTACTTACTTAGACTAATGTAGACTCACTGGGTCTCATTCATGAAACGTTAGTAAGTCTATGTGCAGATTTCCACATAAACGTCCACGCTACTAAAAACCTACTCCGGATTCATGAACGCCGCGGGAAACCCAGATCTGATCGTAAACACATGTGTATGATCATGAATGCCAATCCATCGTAAAGTGAAAGCGCGCTCCCGGTAATCAGCAATTAGCATAAATCCCCGCCCATGAATAGACAATGATTGCCATATAAGGAGGTGTAGACGCATCCAGTCGACCTGTCAGTCATCATGGCGCAAACAAGGAAAGAGAGAGAAAGAAAGAAAAAAAATAAAAATGAAAAAAATAATAAAATTTCCGAAATAATCTTGGGTGAAATATATATTTTATTGAGTAAAAAATGTTTTATTTTCTTCTATCAGTAGTGGTGTTGTGACAGGGACAGGCAAAGCGAAGGCCTGGAAGGAGGTGACAGATGCTGTTAATGTTGCCTCTGTAGACAATAGAACCATATCCGAGGTTAAACGTAAATGGTTTGACATGAAACTGAAGGCAAAGAAACGCATAAGAGCACAAAAAAAAACATGCATCAGCCACAGGAGGAGGAGGCTCACAGGCACAAATATCACCTGCTGACGAGCGCATCGCTGGCATTGGGGAGACCTCTCTGTTAGGAATTATACCTGACGGAGACACCGACATGCCTCCACTGGAGACAACATCAAACCCAGATGGTAAGGTGATAATTGTTGTATCATAATACATTCTGAATACCATCACTGATAGCTTAGTGGTTAGTGTAGTTTAACCTAGGTCGTACAGTCCCACCAAACAAACAGAACATTTGTGGGGGTTTCTCTTCGGATTGAAGTGGAAACGGGAAACCAGTAATGTTATATTGTGCGATATGGTGCGTAATGGATATCAGTGTCGGAATGTAGAGCTATTTAACATTCATTTCAAGAAAGGATACGGATAGCGTATAGCCCACTGCAGTTTTGTATGCATCGTCTTCAAATTTTTTGAATCTTAATAGCCTAAAGCTCTGTTTTATACTATACAGCTCCAAACAACTCTTCAAGGGTTCTGAATTTCTGTATGTTTACACTAGGACTCGGAACTGTACTGTCCTCTCAGGTCCACTTTTGCACGTGTTCTTGTGTTTGATTTGCACTTTGTTGTACGTCGCTCTGGATAAGAGCGTCTGCTAAATGCCATGTAATGTAACGTAATGTAATGTAAAAATAAGTCAGTCTGCAGCCAACGTAAATTAAAGATTTTTCAAATAAGATTTATTTAATGTTTCTTTCAAATGAAAAAAGAGCCACACATAAAACGAAAAAAAACAAACGTTGTGTCATATTTCTAGCTGGCGAGTGCTCCTCCCATGATGTGGCTCCACCACCTGCTGCCGCCGCTGCTGCTCCTGCTGCACCCAGGTACCGAGGCCGAAGAGGTGATCCGGCTGTCCTTACGGATGAGGTCCTGAGAAATCAAGGAAGTCTACTTACAGCAGTCAACCAAATCAACACGTCCCTCCAAGAAATTAACACCAGCTTGAAGGAAATCTGCAAGGCACTTTTGCGTCCTCAACAATAAAGTGTTATGTTGTCAGTATTGTGTGATGTCTGTGTTTATCCTGGGAAAACACTTATTTACTACAAGATAATCAAGCTACTCTCTTTTACTCTGATAATTAAATATAGCCTATTTGTATACATTTTAAAGAGCATGACCTGAAAATGAACTGAGGTAGCCTACTGAAACAGGATGTTGTACATAAATATAAAACAAAATACAAATGAAACTAACTTTTTGCAAAGCTTGTCGGCCTAAAATGTACACGGCTTATTCAGTCTTAGCAACACTTACCTTAAAATTGCTCTACAAGTCGCTGGCGTGTCTGTATAGCAGCCGCATTTCGAGGCCCAAGAGCTGGTTCCGGAGGCAGTCGTTCCTCTGCATTGGGGACTTCAGGCAGGGGAAGGCCCTGTTTAATGGCCACATTGTGCAGGACACAGCAGGCTAATATTATTTTGCACACCTTCACGGGTGCATAAAGAAGGGTACCACCTTTATTGTCCAGGCAGATCCATCTTGCCTTCAAGACCCCGTTTGTGCGCTCCACAACGGCCTGAGTAGCAGCGTGTGCCTCACAGATCAGTTGCACATTAACGGAATGAAAGTTTTTCCGGTTTATGCAAGCAAATGCATCACAAAGAATGTGTAATCTATTGAGTTGATTTTCATAGATAATTCACAATCATGAACCTAATCTGGATCTTAAACCTGCTAATTGCCAACTAATTTAACTAAATGTATTATATTTTTAATTGTCATGTTCATATCAAAGGCATCTGCGTATTGTTTACATAACAGATCGCAATATGAATAAAAACGTAAATTTCCAATAGTGACAAGCATTATTTATGTGCATTCTTGAATTTACACAAGCACTACGCGTGGTCAGCAGCAGGTGTAGATTTTGTTAGTAGCTACGAAAAGATCGGAGCTACTAAAATATTGATGAATGCCAAAAACCCGTAAATTTCCCTCTACTCGCATTTTACACACAAATTCGTTCAGCTCACGTTTCATGAATGAGACCCACTGTGTTCCTTATTAGCGAACACAGACACAAAAACACTTGGATTAATGTGAATTGTTCCGAAGAACCTGCTCAAGATGTTCAGAACACCTATTCACAATGTACCGAACAGCACCTGAAACACAACTACGACTGTTTTAACATTAATTTAAAACAGATACCATCTGCGTGACGTAACCTGGAAGAGATTGCAATTTGCAGTAAAGTACAGGAATACCTCGATTTATGAAGGGGTTATGTTCCTGAGAAACTGTAAACTGAGATTTCGTAAACTGAACAGCATTTATCATTGATTTAATCGATACGTTCCGGGAGTTGATAACAATAGATACAACTAAATAAATAATAATAATCTTTAGGCCTATTGTCATTCATTGGTAAACCACCGGAACATCTGTGTGGTTATTGAATTAAAGTAATGCCTGAAACTGCAATGGCAACTCCATCCATCCATCCATCCATTATCTGAACCTGCTTATCCTGATCAGGGTCGCAGGGGGGCTGGAGCCTATCCCAGCATACATTGGGCGAAAGGCAGGAATACACCCTGGACAGGTCGCCAGTCCATCGCAGGGCACACGCACCATTCACTCACACACTCATGCCTACGGGCAATTTAGACTCTCCAATCGGCCTAACATGCATGTCTTTGGACTGTGGGAGGAAACCGGAGTACCCGGAGGAAACCCACGCAGACACGGGGAGAACATGCAAACTCCGCACAGAGAGGCCCTGGCCGACGGGGATTCGAACCCAGGACCTCCTTGCTGTGAGGCGGCAGTGCTACCCACTGCACCATCCGTGCCGCCGCGCAATGGCAACTCCATAAAGAAAAACAAAAATGTGCATGGATGTCAGCTAATGTGATGTTCCTCTCAGCCACCCATCATTGTATAGAAATGAATTGATCATTGCAATCGCAAACGACTGAAAAGTAGAAAGTTTGTCAACTGCCTAGTGAACTAGTTGATCAATACGTGGGCGGATTTAATGTTCGGTTTGTAAAAGAAGTCCACCTCTTTTCCATGCTCAAATGGAATCTCCATTTTCATATCGAGGTGACTTTCACTTTTTGGCTAGAGTAACTGTTAATTTGAGTAAATCCCGGAGCTTCACCCTCGATTTGAGTTTAAACTGGTTAACGTGCTAATGCAAATTAGGCTACTGCAGATGGTAAAGTGAAACTGTTTAAATAGGGCGGTCTGTAGCGTTGTGATCAAAGTACCTGACTGGGACCTGCAAGGTTGGTGGTTCAATCCCTGGTGTAGCCACAATAATAAACATTTTTCTCCATTTAAAATTTCGTTAAACTGAACATACTTTTTGTTCAATGAAAAAATGCTGCTAAAATGTTGAGTTCGTAAAAGTGTGAGTTTTGTAAATCGAGGTATACCTGTATATTGTAAGGCCCAGACTTTAACCTGAAGCACAACTACTACTGTTCTGCACTCTGTTATTGTTGCGATAACACCAAAGCTGTGCCTGGGTTAAAAATGAAGAGACAGAGAGCCATGTTTACAATGCATGAACATTTACTCTTGACGCAAGACAAGATTAAAACTAGCCTTACCAGCCTTACCTGTTTAGACGTGTACCCCACGTATCCACTCGTAATGCGAGTAATCTTGGTTTTCTATCCCACTCTTAAATGTACAATAGGTAATTTAGGACTCCTAACAGTCTTGCAGCAACAATTCGAACATGCAGTTCTGGAAAGTTGACAGTGACAAACGCGAGAGAGCCAGCCGTCTTTTTATCTACTATACAGTTACCATTTAGGCCTCTATTTAAAACATTAAAATAGTGTGCTGATGGAAAGACTTGCAAATCCAATCCTTACATTCTTCTTTCGTTTCATTCTTTCCTCTTCTCCGACCCGGCAGGAAGTATATGGAGGATGGGACAGGGATGATGAGTGCTAGGAGTCGCTGCCAGTGGTCACTGCTCTAGCAAGGGCACTGGGTGGGAATAGAATGACTATTGGCCATAGTCCCTAAAATGTGCACCCTGCCAGGTTTCTGGCAGCAGCCAATCAGTGTGGCACAAATAGTCATCCACAAGATACACCATGCCACTCCAATTGAACACCCGTGTTAACTTTATGTAATGCAGCAAGTAAAAAAATAAATAATAATAAAGCAGGCCTGAAATAGTGAAATTCTTTTCATTTGAATTCTCATTTGATATCTTGGACCCTTGATGACTTAAAGCCATTTAACCAACAAATGTGTTCCATACTGTATCAGCATAATTTACAGCTGAATCTAGTCCCACCCTCCCAATTCCCATTGAGATCCATTCAATTGCATAGAGTTTTAGTATCACTTGTAGGACAACCTGAAAATAAGATATCCACTCTGGATTCTGGACTCTGATGATGTTGATAGGTCACAGTCAGGGCAGGCAAAGGATATACAAACAAATACAAAACATGACTCTTTTAGCTGACATGAAGTTTAATTTGTGTCAAACATAAAAAAAAAGTGCTGTAATTAACTACTTGGTGAAACCAAAATGTATAAATAGCCTTTACTAATAGCTCTGAGTTTTTGCTTTGACCATATGAATAGTTTCATTACAAACATAGAAGAGAAAAAAAAATCAGAAAAAGACAAGGTGATTCCAAACTTCTGAATGGTAATGCACATAAATATACAAATATACAAGTAAAGCATTACACTAAATAATGATTAAATAATGGAGTAAAACATCCATCCATCCATCCATCCATCCATTATCTGAACCCACTTATCCTGATCAGGGTCGCAGGGGGGCTGGAGCCTATCCCAGCATACATTGGGCGAAAGGCAGGAATACACCCTGGACAGGTCGCCAGTCTATCACAGGGCACACACACCATTCACTCACACACTCATACCTACGGACAATTAGACTCTCCAATCAGCCTAACGTGCATGTCTTTGGACTGTGGGAGGAAACCAGAGTATCCGGAGGAAACCCACGCAGACACGGGGAGAACATGCAAACTCCACACAGAGAGGCCCCGGCCGACGGGGATTCGAACCCAGGACCTCCTTGCTGTGAGGCGGCAGTGCTACCCATTGCACCATCCGTGCCGCCGAGTAAAACATCATTATTTAAATAAATAACTAAATGAATAAGATAACAAAATCAACCATTATCATTGCATCATGTGGCATTAATTATACATGAGCATTTGAAGTCCTGTTCCCTTGGTGTAATGCTCTGTCTCAAAACTGTGGAATATAAGAACAAAAGCACACACTTTGACTCACCAGTTTTTTACAACGGATCTATCATCAAGTTCAAGGACATACATCTACAAAAAGAGAAACACTGAAGGACATTTGACAACAGAAAAAGAGTTATTCTGTATGATAGATAGATACATTGGAAACACATTTGGTCTGTGAATGTTTGCCTGACTTTATCGGTAAGTATTATGCACACCTTAAGGCATTCCTTCATTTATTTATTTGAAATTGAAAATTGGATCTAAAATAATTTCAGTGTTTTAAAAGTAATAAAAGTATCAGTAAGAAGAATAATACTCACACAAAACCAAATACATTTAGCAAAACAAAGCAAATATATATAAACTCATATATTTTAAATCTTTCAAACTCGCGATTTCTGCAAAACTGTAAAATTTTACATTTATATTTCTGTGCGCATACCATTTTTTTAATTCTCTCATCATTCGGCTTAATCTTTTGTGGGCATCTACAACTGACAGATGTTATTTGCATGTAAACTCATAGCCATTCATTTTAATATTGAAAGGCTGAGAGTACTAGAATAAAGACGGAACGAGAATGTAACATGATTGTGTGTGCAGCAGGACTGTGCAGAGGCTGTTTTGAGCACCAACCCATTTACTGTACAGAATATAATTAACCAAAAGTAATTAATTAACACAAATTCCTTGAACAATAATAATACAAATATTATTTTATTTATCAAATCAAAGGGGCACCTTGGGCACACACAACATATATTATGATAACAATAATCAATAATTAAATAATAAATCTGAGCTTGTGCAGTTTCTGTAGCTCAACATTTGATAAACCATCCGTTGTTAAATTTTCTATTTGAGGAGTTCAATACTGCGTGTTAATCGTTTATTTTCAGGTGCTAAAAGTGAATGGTTTGTCACGGGGTGGGAAACAGTGACGAGGAAATGAACCTGGGATGAGCCCCCTGAACTCAACCTTCTTTACAAACACCAGTATTGTTCGTCCTGACTTCTTTTTCATTAGTGGTTTTCTTGGTATTCCACACACAATATACTACTATGTCTTTTTGTGCTTTGTTTATGCCGTGACTCTACTGGGAAACACTTTTGTCATGTTTATGATTTACACTGATCACTGTCTTCACAATCCAAAATATATTCCAGTTTTTAATTTGGCTGTGTCTGACTTGTGTGGAAGCACTGCAATCATTCCTCAGGTGATTGACACCTTCATGTTCAAATCACATTTAATCTCTTTTGAGGCCTGTCTGACTAGCTTGTATTTTGCTTTAGGGTTCATCACTATGCAATCACTCACTCTCACTGTTTTGTCCTATGACAGATGTGTCGCTATATGCTTACCACTGAGATACAATGAGATTGTGACTAGTAAATCAATGTTGGTGATCCTAGCCATGTTATGGATTTCTACAGGAATGGTTATTTTTTTAGCTGTGCTTTTTCTCAGCACACTGTCCTTCTGCAAATCCATTGTGATAAACAGTTATTTCTGTGACCATGGACCCATATACCTTTTGGCATGCAATGACAACACTCCAAGTACTGTGATTAACGCAATAATTCCTATGATGATGCTCTTCTTACCAGTTTTTTATATCGTGGTCACATACAGTTGCATAGCCAGAGCGTTATTAAAAATCGCAGCAGCCTCAGAGCGCCTCAAAGCCATGAAAACCTGCAGCTCTCATTTGATCTTGGTGAGCGTGTTTTACTTTCCTTTTTGTATCACATATGCAATGGGCTCCTCCATTCACCAGAACGCCAGGATGATTAACTATTCTCTGGCATCCGCCTTGCCCCCTATGCTGAATCCAATCATTTACTCACTGAAGACAGAAGAATTCAGACAATCCATTAAAAAGTTTTACAGAAGAAAGAAGTTTCACTTCACTGTTTGGAATAAATGAATCAATGTTTTAATCACAAATGTCTGACTGGAAAATGTAACTGTATATATAGTTTTAACCTTCCACTCAACTGTGAACTGTACAGCAAGTGCAATTTGCAGATTTAACTGAATGAATAGGAATACAGTGATATATATATGAAAAATAAATATCGTTCAGTCAGACAACTAACAATTAATTAACAAATATTTATTGAGGTTTAATGTAAATGCATTTTGGCATGAAGCCACTGCCTCTCGTCACTCCCCCGCCTAAGGTAGCCGAATAGAGGCTAAGGACTACTATACCTGCCTGGCTAGCTTGCCATCTAGCTAAGGAAATACCATTGCACACAGCATGATGCATTTAAAAAAAATCTAATAACTCAACGGCATCGCTGGTTAACATTTACATATTCACCCAGTAAACTTACACGGTTTAGAGGGGAGCAGCATGAGACGGGTGCGTGGGGGTTGGACCCAAAATGCACGACTCAGAAACAATAATGGAATAAAGTCCCGTCAGGGCTTTATTTGGGACGAATCCCAGGAGCGTAGTCACAACAAGCAAAGTCCATACACGTAGATCCAGCCAAACAAACGATAAACAAACAAAAAGCACGGTGCCGAGGGAAGAGGCAAACTCGTAGTCGGTAAATGTGCAGGGAGGTCCGGTAGCAGGAGAGCTGTCAGCGGGGCAGATGTACAGGCGGACGGCAGGCAGAGTCGTAGTCGAGGGCGATGCGGAAGTCGAAACCATAAAACAATCAGCGAGGCAAAAGTACAAAGACGGTAGGCGAGGACGTGGTCAAAAAACAAAACTATGGTAAACAAAACAGAAATCAATAAACAATAGTCGGTAAACAGGCTTGGATCTTAACGTGAATCAATCAGAACTAATGCTCAAGAGTTGCATAGTAAGACTAGAGGCAGACAATTTCGCGAAGAACAGTTGCGCGACTGGGCTATAAATGCGGGTGTAGACAGGTGTAGACGATTAGTTAGAGCGTAGCAAGGAAATGGAAAACAGGTGCGATGGATGACAAGTTTAACAAGGAGATTAGTAATCGTTAGTAATAAACCTATCCTGCCCTAGCATTAGTAAATTAGTAAATGACATGCACAAGAAACGTAAGGTAACATGAACACATGATTAGTTTGTTAGTTTCTACCCAATCCTGATCTATCGTTAGTAGTTTTAGTAAATAGACAAATGGAAACACTTAGGGAGTGAATGACAGAAGGAGAGAGAGAGAAAAGGCGGAACGCAAGGTTTGCGGAAAGACATGTAAAAGTGTATGCATAAACAACGACCAGTTAACGTAACAATAAACATAAATCAAAACATAACACAAAGCGAAACTAAGACGATAACCAATCAACATAACAAGGTAATATAATCGTACGAAACATAACTAGACATGACAAGAAAATAAATCGTAACGAAACATAACTAAAAAACATGACGAACCTAGACTAACATAATACATGATAAGACACTACGTGACTAAGACAACATGAATAAACATAAAACATGGCGAGACAGACCTGAAACGTGACAGGACCCCCCCCTTAACGACTGACTCCTGGCGGTCCTTGGAATTTATCAGGGTGGTCACGATGGAAGTCCTTGATCAATGTCTTATCTAGGATGAGACTGGGAGCTACCCAGGAACGCTCCTCAGGGCCATAGCCCTCCCAGTCAACCAGATATTGCACACCACGGCCCCTCTTACGAATGTTCAAGAGCTTTTTCACGGTGAATGCAGGGTGGTTATCAATGATGCGGGGGGGAGGGGGTGGGGGATCGGGGGGACAAAGGGGGTGAGAGGATACAGGCTTAATACATGAAACGTGGAATGTAGGGTGCATCTTAAGTGAAGCGGGGAGTGACAGTTTAACAGAAGATGGATTGATAATGGTGTGGATCTTAAAGGGGCCAATGAAGCGGGGTTGTAGTTTGTGCGATGTGGCTTGGAGGGGAATGTCCTTAGTGGACAGCCAGACGGAGTCACCTGGTTTGTAGGCTGGTGCTGGTGTGTGGTGGCGATCAGCAAAGCGCCGATTACGATCTGCCGTGCGTGTTGGGGATCATGGTGCTCCACCAGAACTTTCGCTTAAGCACCGCCAAAGTGCGGGTAAAGCCGGGATGGCAGGACAGGGGAGATGAATGAGCCCATTGGAGCACCTGTGTCCGAGCAGCTGATGGGACATAGAGGCGTATTCCTGGGTTGGACCTGGGATCGGGTTCCTCCTGTAGAGCCCTCTGGATAACAGCCTCAATCTTCCAGGTTACGGATGCGACAGTGCAGGAACCCGGGAGGATGTTCTCAGGTGCCTCACGCTCAGGACAGGTGTCGAATTGTCGGGATAGGGCATCTGGCTTGACGTTCTTAGAACCCGGGCGGTAAGTGAGAGTGAAGTTGAATCTTCCGAAGAACAGCGCCCATCTGGCTTGGCGTGAGTTCAGTCTTTTGGCCGTCTGGAGGTACGCCAAGTTCTTTTGGTCGGTCCAGACGATGAAAGACTTCTCGGATCCCTCCAGCCAATGCCTCCACTCCTCTAGTGCCAGTTTGACTGCGCGGAGTTCTCGATTTCCCACGTCATAATTTCTCTCCGCTGGTGAGAGCTTCTTGGAGAAGAAGGCACATGGGTGTAACCGGTTGTCGGAGGCAGAGACTTGTGACAGCACAGCTCCCACCCCAGTGTCGGACGCATCAGTCTCCACAATAAACTGGCGAGTGGGATCGGGGTGCACCAGGATAGGGGCGGTAGAGAACAGTCTCTTAATTTTTACAAATGCCCCATCTGCTTCGGGGCCCCAACGGAATGGCATGGCAGTGGATGTGAGCTTGGTGAGGGGGGAGACAACTTGGCTGTATGATCTTACGAATCTGCGGTAAAAGTTGGCGAATCCCAAGAAGCGTTGGAGTTGTTTCCGGGTGGAAGGCGTAGGCCAGTCAGTGACCGCTTGAATCTTCTTGGGATCCGCCCTGATCTGTCCCTTCTCCAGAATGAAGCCAAGGAACTCGACAGTGTCGGTGTGGAAGACACACTTCTCCGCCTTGACAAACAATTTGTTCTCCAAAAGTCTCTGGAGAACTTGCCTGACGTGAATCTCATGTTCCTTGGCATTGGTAGAGTAAATTAGAATGTCGTCCAGGTAAACAAATACGTGTCAGCCCAGTAAGTCCCGAAGAACATTATTGACTAGCGCCTGGAACACAGCAGGTGCGTTAGTGAGGCCGAATGGCATGACCAGGTACTCAAAGTGTCCAAGGGAGGTATTGAAGGCGGTTTTCCACTCATCACCTTCTCAGATACGAACCAGGTGGTAGGCATTGCGTAGGTCTAACTTGGTGAAGATCGTGGCATCGTGTAGAGGGTGAAAGGCAGAGTCCATCAATGGCAGAGGGTATTTGTTTTTTATTGTAATGTTAAGTTCTCTGAAGTCAATACAGGGACGCAATGAGCCATCCTTCTTCTGCACGAAGAAGAATCCGGCGCCCACAGGTGAGGAGGATGGGCGAATCAGTCCATTGGCTAGGCTGTCCCGGATGTATTTCTCCATGGCCTCCCTCTCAGGTCTGGAGACTTTGTATAAACGGCTTGAGGGGAGTGTGGAACCGGGTAGCAGCTCGATGGCGCAGTCGTAGGGTCGATGAGGGGGGAAGCGTCCGTGCCTGTGTCTTGGAGAAGACCATGCCTAGGTCATGGTAAGGGGTGGGCACCTTCTCCAGGGAGGGCTTGGGGACCTGTGGTGGGTTGGGTGCACCCTCTGCTGGTGCAGGAGCGGATCGTAGGCAGGATTGGTGACACTCACGACTCCAGGCTTGAATCTGGCATGAACTCCAGTCAATGGTGGGGTTGTGTCTCTGGAGCCAGGGTAATCCCAAAATGAGCTGGTCGTTAGGGGACCGGATGACACGGAACTGAATCATCTCATGGTGGTTTCCAGAAATGATCAGCTGAATGGGTTTGGTGATGTGGGTCATGCGGCAGAACGTCTTTCCGTCCAATGACCGAGCATTCTCGGGGTGGGGTAGTGGGAGGGTGGGAATGTCCAATTCGATGGCCATCATTTCGTCAATGAGGTTCGCGTCAGCTCCAGAATCAACCAATGCGTTAACCTGGATTGCTCTGTCGGGAAGCATCAACATGGCCGTAAGCGTGGAGCGATGGTCGTTCCTGGCAGCGCCTTCATATCTGTTGAGCACTTTCACCTCAACAGATGAGGCAGAGTTCTTGGACCGGAGGGTGCACCGAACTTGGGTGTGTCCCAGCCTCCCACAATAGAAGCAGGAACCGGTTGCTCTCCGACGTGTCCGTTCCTCAGGCGATACTTTCATGCCTGCACGGGAAAGGTCCATGGGTTCGACTCCTTCGGCTAGCTTCTCCTCCGGTCGGGGACTTAACCCTCGCCTGGGGTATGCCTGGGTGGGTGGGACCTGTCTCTCAATCCGGCGTTGTCTGGCACGGTTGTCCAAACGGATGGCAGCACGGACGAGTGGGTCGAACTGAATGATGGGTTCGAGACATGCCAACTCGTCCTGGAGTGCCTCACTCAGGCTGGCCAGGAACAGGTTAGCCAACGCTTCATCATTCCAGCTAGTGGCTGCCGCGAGAGTACGGAACTTGTTAGAATGGTCCGCCGCAGTTCTCCTGCCTTGGCGAAGGGCGATCAGACGTTGGGATGGCTCTTGGTCACTGGAAGCATGCTGGAAAACCTTGCGGATCTCCTCGGCGAACTCCGGGTACCGGGGAGGGAATGAACCCCCGGACCACACAGCTGTCGCCCAGTCCAAGGCTCTCCCCTTCAGTAATCCCATCACGTAGCCGATCCGGCGGTCATCGCTGTTGTAGGTCTGAGGTTGCTGTCTGAACACAAAGTCGCACTGGAGCAGGAATGCCTTGCAACTCTCAGGTTCTCCGCCGAACCTCTCCGGGGGGGGTTGTTGTGGCTCCCGGAATTGCCAGGTTCCCATGGGGTGGGAAGGTAGAGGTGCAGGCGGGTTGGCAGGTTCCTCCAGTGGGTGTGGCTGGACCGCGATGGCGAGTCTCCTCATCTCCGCACACAGCTCACGAATCTCCAGACGAAGTTCGGAGATTCCTTGTGAGTGTTGCTGGACAATGGTGCCTTGTTCCTGGAGTGCGTAGAACATGGCGGTTGAGTCAGCAGGGTCCATTCTGGCGAAATTGTTCTGAGACGGGTGCGTGGGGGTTGGACCCAAAATGCATGACTCAGAAACAATAATGGAATAAAGTCCCGTCAGGGCTTTATTTGGGACGAATCCCAGGAGCGTAGTCACAACAAGCAAAGTCCATACACGTAGATCCAGCCAAACAAACGATAAACAAACAAAAAGCACGGTGCCGAGGGAAGAGGCAAACTCGTAGTCGGTAAACATGCAGGGAGGTCCGGTAGCAGGAGAGCTGTCAGTGGGGCAGATATACAGGCGGACGGCAGGCAGAGTCGTAGTCGAGGGCGATGCGGAAGTCGAAAACATAAAACAATCAGCGAGGCAAAAGTACAAAGACGGTAGGCGAGGACGTGGTCAAAAAACAAAACGATGGTAAACGAAACAGAAATCAATAAACAATAGTCGGTAAACAGGCTTGGATCTTAACGTGAATCAATCAGAAATAATGCTCAAGAGTTGCGTAGTAAGACTAGAGGCAGACAATTTCGCGAAGAACAGTTGCGCGACTGGGCTATAAATGCGGGTGTAGACGATTAGTTAGAGCGTAGCAAGGAAATGGAAAACAGGTGCGATGGATGACAAGTTTAACAAGGAGATTAGTAATCGTTAGTAATAAACCTATCCTGCCCTAGCATTAGTAAATTAGTAAATGACATGCACAAGAAACGTAAGGTAACATGAACACATGATTAGTTTGTTAGTTTCTACCCAATCCTGATCTAGTGTTAGTAGTTTTAGTAAATAGACAAATGGAAACACTTAGGGAGTGAATGACAGAAGGAGAGAGAGAGAAAAGGCGGAACGCAAGGTTTGCGGAAAGACATGTAAAAGTGTATGCATAAACAACGACCAGTTAACGTAACAATAAACATAAATCAAAACATAACACAAAGCGAAACTAAGACGATAACCAATCAACATAACAAGGTAATATAATCGTACGAAACATAACTAGACATGACAAGAAAATAAATCGTAACGAAACATAACTAAAAAACATGACGAACCTAGACTAACATAATACATGATAAGACACTACGTGACTAAGACAACATGAATAAACATAAAACATGGCGAGACAGACCTGAAACGTGACAGGACCCCCCCCTTAACGACCGACTCCTGGCGGTCCTTGGAATTTATCAGGGTGGTCACGATGGAAGTCCTTGATCAATGTCTTATCTAGGATGAGACTGACATGAATAAACATAAAACATGGCGAGACAGACCTGAAACGTGACACAGCATGATGCCAGAAACACTTGCAATGCAACTGTAGAAATTTTCCCTTTCTTATTGAGGATAGTTTTAATAATGAGACGATATCCACTCGTAAGCGCGTCTTGGTTTTCTATCAGGCCTTTAAAGGTGCAATAGATACTTTCAGACTCCTAACGGTTGAATTTACAAATATCCACCTGAGGCACAACGCTTATGTGCTCGCAACGCTTGTTCCTATGTTCGTATTGCCTCAGGTGGTATTTGTTAATTCATCGAGCAAACTATAGCTTGCTTGTTACAACCAAAAGCCAACTGGTTTGGTAGCAACTTGTTTTATAACTAGATATGTAGTCTTAGCTTGGATAATATACTTGGATAATAGCAGCAGTATACAGAGTTTCAGTGATAGCTTGTCTGGAGTACAATTTGGGAAGCTGCACGCGAACACACGCGAATAAGTCACCATGCCATTGGCTGTGGCAATTAGAACCAATTTTCAACCATTGAGCTTGAATTATTGTACAGCTGTACAATGTTTTGATACAGAGTGACGGGCCAACAAATCTACACTTTGAAACCTGAATTTAAGGACTATAAACACTGCTCTAGCAAAGACACTGGGTGGGATTAGAATGACTATTGGCCATAGTCCCTAAAATGTGCACCCTGCCAGGTTTCTAGCAGCAGCCAATCAGTGTGGCAAAAATAGTCACCCACAAGATACACCATGCCACTCCAATTGAACACCCGTGTTAACTTTATGTAATGCAGCAAGTAAAAAAAAAAGAATTATAATAAAGCAGGTCTGAAATAGTGAAAAATCAGAAAAAGCTGAAAAAGACAAGGTGATTCCAAACTTCTGAATGGTAATGCACATACATATACAAATATATAAGTAAAGCATTACACTAAATAATGATTAAATGATGGATTAAAACCGCATTATTTAAATAAATAAATAAGACAAAAAAATCAACCATTATCATTGCATCATGTGGCATAAATTATACATGAGCATTCATTGCAAGTCCTGTTCCCTTGGTGTAATGCTCTGTCTCAAAACTGTGGAATATAAGAACGAAAGCACACACTTTTACTCACCAGTTTTTTACAACGGCTCAAGGACATACATCTACTAAAAGAGAAACACTGAAAGACATTTGACTTCCGAACAACAGAAAAGGGGTTCTTCTGTATGATAGATAGATACATTGGAAACACATTTTGTCTGTGAGTGTTTGCCTGACTTTATTGGTAAGTTTTATGGACCCCTTAAAGTTTTCTAAAATAATTTGAATCAAAAATAATTTCAGTGTTCTAAAAGTAACAAAAGTATTAGTAAGAAGAATAATACAAAACCAAATACATTTAGAAAAACATACCATACATATATTTCAAAGCTTTCAATCTCTCGATTTCTGCAAAAATGTAAAATGTAAAATTTATATTTCTATGTGTATACCATTTTTTAAATTTTAATATTGAAAGGCTAAGAGTACTAGAATAAAGATGGAATGAGTATGTAACATGATTGTGTGTGCAGCAGGACATTTGATAAACTATCTGTTGTTAAGTTTGCCATTTGAGGATAATCTATTGCTTATTTTCAGGTCATAAAAGGGAATGGTTTTTCACAGGGTGAGAAACGGTGACGACGAAACAAACCTGGGATGAGCCCCCTGAATTCAACCTTCTTTACAAACGACAGTATTGTGCGTCCTGACTTCTTTTTCATTAGTGGTTTTCTTGGTATTCCACACACAATATACTATTATGTCTTCTTATGCTTTGTTTATGCTCTGACTGTAATGGGAAACACATTTGTCATGTTTATGATTTGCACTGACCACTGTCTTCACAGTCCGAAATCCATTCCAGTTTTTAACTTGGCTGTGTCTGACTTGTGTGGAAGCACAGCACTCATTCCTCAGATGATTGACACCTTCCTGTTCAATTCGCATTTAATCTCCTTTGAGGCCTGCCTGACTAACATGTATTTTTCTTTTTGGTTTATCTGTATGCAATCCTTCACTCTCACGGTCTTGTCCTATGATAGATGTATCGCTATATGCTTACCACTGAGATACAATGAGATTGTGACTAGTAAATCAATGTTGATGATCCTAGCCATATTATGGATTTTTGCAGGAATGGTCATTTTTTTAGCTGTGATTTTTCTCAGCACACTGTCATTTTGCAAATCCACTGTGATAAACAGTTATATCTGTGATCACGGACCCATGGTCCATTTAGCGTGCAATGACAACACTCCAAGTACTGTGATTAACAACACACATCCTGTTGTGATACTCTTCATACCAGTTCTTTTTATAGTGGTCACATACATTTGCATAGCCAGAGCATTATTAAAAATTGCAGCAGCCTCAGAGCGCCTTAAAGCCATGAAAACATGCACCTCTCATTTGATCTTGGTGAGTGTATTTTATCTTCCTATAAGCATCTCAGAAGCAATGGGCCCCTCCATGCATCTGAATGCCAGGATGCTGAACTTGTCTCTGGCGACCGCGTTGCCCCCTGTGCTGAATCCATTCATTTACTCACTGAAGACTGAAGAATTCAGAGAATCCATCAAAAAGTTTTACAGAAGACAGAAGATGAACATGACTGTATGGAATAAATGAATAAATGTTTTAATCACAAATGTCAGACTGGCAAATTGAAGTGTATATATACTTTTAACCTTCCACTCAACTGTGAACTATACAGCAACTGCAATGTGCAGATTTCATTTAATTAATAGGAATACAGTAAATGGTAGGCATTGATAAAGCCCCCTTTACCCAAAGCGTGGTACAATAGATACTTCTCATTCACCCATTCAGACACACACTCACACACCAATGTCAATTGCCTGCTATACCCCCAGCCCGTCAGGTTCAATAGGGGGTTAAGTGACTTGCTCAGGGACACTTCGACACCCCCGGGACCGGCAGCTCTCTGCTCTTACCTCCTAAGCCAATGTCCCCCAATGATAGATTTAGTTTTTTAGGCGTTTTCATGAAACGGGTAAAATATGCAAAACATGTTTCACACACTGTTCTTCAATAGCAGTTAATATGCTTCAATAAATTTAGATGTGAATAGTAAGAACGCACGTGTGATTGGGGTGAGCCGGGTAATCGTTTCATACGAATACTTGTAACCAATATTGACTCTCTATTGAACACAAGTGTAATTTCATCAGTGATGAATGTATAACAGTAAGTTGACACTGTTTCGTGAGACTAGTTCCTCCCTGGTTCCCCCCCCTAAGATCAATAAAACTACTGCCTGCTGTTATTTTCCTCACTTCTCTCTTGCGCATGTCAAGAGACTGGCTGCGTCAGCCATGTGCTTCAGAGCTAATTTTACACAAATGATCCAGTATTAAAAATGCCTAAAGTAAAGGTACAATAGGTAATTTGATTTGATGACTCTTAACGGTCAAGAGAGGAATTGCAGCAACAAACATCCTCAAACCACAACACAACACTACTTTTTGTAGTGTTCTAGTCAGAAAATGTTCGCCAAAAGACACAACACTATTTATATTTTTTGTCTTTTTGAGGTTTTCACTTAAGCTAACCAACTAGGCTATATTATGAGCAAGCAATGTATTTGGTTATGTAACTAGCTGGCTATATATCTAAGATATAATATGGTTGGAATTTTATATAGCAGGTTTTATATAGCAAATTGCAGGTATTCTTCCATGCCTGGAAAGATAGCCTACTAACCTATAAACATGCCCTCTCCACAGCACGTTCATCATATTTCTCTACCTTAATTGATGAAAATAGAATGACTCCTGTTATCAATCCAGTGTTAGATACGGAGTACCACAAGGATCTGTGCTTGGGCCCTTGCTTTTCTCTCTATATATGCTTCCCCTGGGACAAGTTATTCGCAAACATGGCATTAACTTCCACGGCTATGCTGACGACACACAGTTGTATTTATCAGTCAAACCTGAGGAAGATGTCCAGCTGTCAAAAATGGAAGCTTGTCTTAAAGACATAAAGAAATGGATGAATCATAACTTTCTTTTGCTAAACTCAGATAAAACTGAGATAATGGTAGTGGAGCCCAAGTCCTTGAGATGTAAATTATCTGACGATACGCCAAACATTGATGGATTTTGCATCACCTCAAGTGCTGTCATCAAAGACCTTGGAGTTACTTTTGATCCAGATCTTGCGTTTGATGCACATATTAAAACCATCTCGGGTTGCTTTTTATCACTTAAGGAATATCTCCAAAATTCGGAAGATACTGTTACCTAAATAATGCAGAAAAGCTAGTGCATGCTTTTGTTACCTCAAGATTAGATTACTGCAATGCTCTTTTGTCTGGATGTGCAAATTCCTCTCGGAAAGGGCTCCAGCTAATTCAAAATGCAGCAGCTCGTATTCTTACTACAACAAGGAGATTTAAGCACATCAGCCCAGTGTTAGCTTCACTTCACTGGCTGCCTGTTAAATTATGAATAGATTACAAAATACTACTTCTGACTTTCAAAGCCTTACATGGGCTTGCCCCTCTGTACTTAAAAGATTTACTTAATCCTTATACTCCCTCACAAATACTCCATTCGCAAGGTGCAGGCCTCCTTGTTATTCCTAGAATAACTAAAAGTTCCATAGGTGGCAGAGCCTTTTCCTATCGTGCTCCTTTCCTGTGGAACAAATTGCCTGCTCATGTTCGGGATGCAGACATTATCACCTTATTTAAAGCTAGGCTAAAAACCTATCTCTTTAGTTTGTCCTATAGTTGAGGGGCAGGAGTGGGTGGCTGGCATAAGCTATAGAGTCTCTGGTGGACTTGGCGGTCAGTGCTATCAGTGGATGATTGTTGGTAGTGCTGTGTTAAGTATAACCAGTCATGGTCTGGTGGTGACCGTCTCAAGCCTGCCCTCATGGATGTGTTGGCCACTGCCTCTGTTTCCCATAGCTACGCTGCCATAGCCTTATTCTGCCAGGGTTCTCCTTATCGCACGCAGGTACCTCTCCCTCCTGCTGTGATTGACCAATTACTATCTGGACCCCCTAACAATGTTACTTTCCTCTTCTCCCCGCTCTAGGCACCTGCCCGGAGTGCTAGCCCAACTTTCCTGCCCACCCCCTCCTGGCCTGGAGCTCCAGCCCAAGACCAGCCGCACAACTCCCACCTGTCACTGCTGATTCAGCTGTGGCACCAGTCCTGTCCCCTTGCCTGACAGTGCCACCCATTGGTGTTCCTGCCATCTGTGCTTCAAGTTATTGAACATTTATGTACTTTTATTTAATCTGGTTTTCTGTTTAAAACCATTGTTTATACAAACCGGGGTTAACCAGCGGCAGATGGGTTCCCCTACTGAGTCAGGTTCTGCTCAAGGTTTCTTCCTGTTTCCAGGGAGTTTTTCCTTGCCACTGTTGCCCGAGGCGTACTCTTGGGGCCCGGTTTCTAATTCTGTAAAGCTGCTTTGCGACAAAGGCCCTTTGTAAAAAGCGCTATACAAATAAAATTGAATTGAACTGAATATACAGAGTTTCAGTGATCGCTTGTCTGGAGTGCTATTTGGGCTGTGGCAGTTAGCACCAATTTTTAACCAATGAGCTTGTGTTATTGTACAGTTGTACAATGTTTTGGTACAGAGTGACGGCCCATTAACTGTATATTTTGAAATGCGAATTTAAAGACTATAAACACAGGTAACAATCTTTTAACGTAAAAATCTTACCTATTGTACCTTTAATTGTAAGGATGGAGGATGCGGTCACAATTTTGTGGACATGGACATTATTTTAGCTAGAGGTAAAGTAATACATTTTGTCAATTTCGTTGCGGTGATTCTTGTTATTTAGTTATTCACTTTCACACCGATTCATGATTTTCAGAAAAGCACAACTACTACAGTTTTGCACTCTGTTATACCGGCATCGTATTTATTAAACGATGTGTGTAAGTGCATGAAAACGTTTACCAGGAACACTTTTGCCTGAGCCGTATAAACCTGTCCGATTCTCGTTAGCAACAGCTTCTCCACCACACTACCACTGGAGCACCATTACCTTTTCACAGTATTCGGAAGTGTATTGCGTACGTGACTCTTTATGAGAACACTTTACACACACACAAATACCAAAGTTGACCTCGAAGTAATTTCTTATTTTAAGTAGCAATGTTCTGATCATTGTGAGCAACGTGTACGGAACACGTCGAGTCTACGTTACCCGATGTAATGTTAGCATTTTAGGTCCAACGCCTTAACTTAACTTCCCTTTAAAATAAAATTATTTTGACATTCAGTCAGTTTTTACTCTTTCTTTTGTTTCTCCTGATGTTACCTGATGGTTGAAAACCATGATAAAAACATTAACTAGCTTGCTAGATTTGGACTGGTGTTCAGCTGCAACGCGGGATGGACTGATCCTAGATCTGTCTGCAGGGGTCCTGTAGATAATGATTTATAATCTGCTCATGGCATTGAACTGTTGTGTATGGAAAAGTAGTCTATTTGCATTGCATTGCCATTGAATTCACAAACAATCTAACAAAGCTAACAATTTACCGGCATGACTATTAGAATCTACATGATTTATCATAGGTGTTATGGACATATTGCTTATATTTAATGAGGAGGCCAGACTTGCTTTGCATGGATCAAAGGGAGGTATAAAAAAATCATTAATCATTATGGAGTATTTAGAACACTTAAAATGTGACCAATTTAACACAAAACTTATACAGTTCAAAAAGACCACAAAGGCCATCCTTTTCATTGCATTGTGTTGCATTCATTTCACATGAGCATTTCTTTGGTGTCCTGTTCCCTTGGTGAGGGCTCTTTGTCAACACGCCCAGATATAAGAAGAAATGCTCACCGCAGTCTTTTCCAACTGATCTATCACCAAGTTCAAGGACATACAGTCAACTCAAGAGAAATATTGAGCTGCAGTGGTTTCCTAAGAATAGTAAGCATCATATCTGCTCCATTCATATTTGCCTGAAGTTATTGGTAAGTACTAGGCACACCTTCATTTATTCTTTCCTTTATTGATTTCAAACGGCTGCAATTTTCTGCTTCGTGTTTAGTGAATACCAATTTCTGGAATTTACATCTGAATCTAAAATAATGTCAGTGTTTTCAAAGAAAGAAAAAAAAAATAATAATACACAGAACCATATATATTTTATTGAAAAATCTAGATCTTACGTTTCTTTTAAAAAACAACAATTTATATATTTCTGAGAGAAATGTAATGTGTAATGTTTATGTGCGTTTACTATATATTGATTTGTTCATTATTACAGTACACGGTTTTACCTTTCCATGCATAGCTACAATTGTCAGGTTTTATGTACATTTTACTCTTTGCCTTTCCATTTAATACTGAAAGGTACAGTAATACAAAAGTAATGGAAAAAGATGTATACATCTGTGCTTGTGTAGTCTCAGTAGATCAACGTTTGATAAACCACCAGCTGTTAACTTTTAGGGATTCATTACTGCAGGCTAATCTATTGTTTACTTTCAGGTCCTAAAGGGCAGGTTTTTCACAGGGGGAGAAACAGTGAGGCGCAAACAAACCTGTGATGAGCCCCCTGAATTCAGCCATCTTTATAAATGCCACTATTGCCAATATTGTGCATCCTGACTTCTTTTTCATCAGTGGTTTTGCCGGTATTCCCCACACAGAATACTATTATGTCTTCTTGTGCTCTGTTTATGCTGTGACTGTACTGGCAAATGCTTTTGTCATGTGTATGATTTACACTGACCACTGTCTTCACAGTCCAAAATACATTGCAGTTTTCAATTTGGCTCTGTCTGACATGTGTGGAAGCACTGCTCTCGTTCCTCAGGTGATTGACACCTTCCTGTATAAAGCACATTTAATCTCTTTCGAGGCCTGCATGACTAATATGTTTTTTGTTTTTTGGTTTGTCACTATGCAGTCTTTCACTCTCACTGTTTTGTCCTATGACCGATGTGTTGCTATATGCTTTCCACTGAGATACAATGAGATTGTGACAATTAAATCAATATTGGTGATCACAGCCACATTATGGATCTTTGCAGGAATGGCCACTCTCATAGCTGTGAGTTTTATCAGCACACTGTCATTCTGCAAATCCACTGTGATCAATAGTTATTTCTGTGATCATGGACCCATACTCCGTTTGGCATGCAACGATAATGCTCCAAGTTCTGTAATTAATTTAACAAATCCTCTTGTGATTCTGTGGTGTCCAGTATTTTTTATCACAGGCACATACATTTGCATAGCTAGGGCATTATTAAAAATCGCAGCAGCCTCAGAGCGCCTCAAAGCCATGAAAACCTGCACCTCTCATTTGATCTTGGTGAGTGTGTTTTATCTTCCTTTATGCTTCTCGTTTGCACTGGCCTCTATTATTCACCAGAATGCCAGGATTATTAACATGTCTCTATCCACTCTAATGCCGCCTATGTTGAATCCAATCATTTACTCACTGAAGACTGAAGATTTCAGAGAATCCATTAAAAAGCTTTACAGAAGAAAGAAGATACACATCACTCTAAGAAATAATTAAATAAATGTTGTCACAAATGACTGACATACAGTGATAGATACCATGTCTTGTAAAAGTATTCGCCACCTTCCTGTTTTTCTGTACTATTGCATATTTTTCATACTGAATGGTCTTGAGTCTTTAAACAGAGATAAATGAAGGTATTGCTTCATTTATTTATTTCAAATTGAAAATTGAATCTAAAATAATGTCAGTGTTCTAAAAGTAAAAAAAGTAATAATAATAATAATTTTAGAGAACTAAAGCTTTCAATTTCTAGATTTCTGCAAAATTTCTACATTAAAAATGTTCATAGGGGCGGCACGGGTTTCCCCCGGGTACTCCGGTTTCCTCCCACAGTCCAAAGACATGCAGGTTAGGCTGATTGGAGAGTCTAAATTGCCCGTAGGTATGAGTGTATGAGTGTGTGAGTAAATGGTGTGTGTGCCCTGTGATGGTCTGGCGACCTGTCCAGGGTGTATTCCTGCCTTTCGCCCATGTATGCTGGGATAGGCTCCAGCCCCCCCTGCAACCCTGTTCAGGATAAGCGGGTTAGAATGAATGAAAATATTATATATATATATTTTTATGCATATACTATTCATTGATTTTCTCATCATTAGGCTGCTTGGCTTAATCTTTTTTCTGCATCTTCAATTGATGTTTTTTGCATTTAAACTCATAGCCATTTATTTTAATATTGAAAGGCTGTGAGCACTAGAATAAAGACGGAACGAGTAACATGATTGTGTGTGCAGCAGGACTGTGCAGAGGCTGTTTTCAGCATCAGGTGCTCATAGTGAGAAGGGCACCAACCAACCCAATTACTGTACAGAATATAATTAACCTAAATTAAGTAATGAACAAATTAAAGGGACACCTTGGGTAAAAGTAGCAGGTGCTTGGGTACCCAGAGACCTAAGCACACCTCTCTCTCTCTCTCTCTCTCTCTCTCTCTCTCCCTCCCTCCCTCCCTCCCTCCCTCATCACACCCTTGCACACTCCTGGTGTTTTATATTGTCAGAAAAGGCTGTTCTGGAAGAATGACAAACTAATGTGTAATGTTTTGGGATACTGTGTTTCCCAGTTTAAGACACAGGGACATACAGCATTTATTAATACACCAATAAACAATAATTTTTTATTTTAATTTTCTATTTCCGTGGCTCAACATTTCATAAACCATCCGTTGTTAAGGGTACAATAAGTAATATCAGCCTTCTAACAGTCAAGAGAGGAATTGCAGCAACAGACACCCTCAAACCACAACACTGTTTATCCCACCCCAACGGGCCTACGTTGAAACCCCCCACACCATTTATGTGGCAATTAGAACCAATTTTCAACAAATGAGCTTGAATTATTGTATAGCTGTACAATGTTTTGGTACAGAGTGTTGGTCCGTCAACTGCATATTTTGAAAACCGAATTCATGGACTATAACCACAAGCATAGGGTGAGTGAACATGTGAGCGAGCCATTTTTCAATGATAGGAAGGGATTTACAATGATCTTGTATTATGTCTTAACACAAAAATCCTATCTACTGTACCTTTAAGTGTAAGGGGCGACTGAGTTGGGTTCTAAAAGTTACCTACAAAACGTGAGATAACCGCTGATATTTCCTGGGGACATCCCTAGAGACAAAGTATGTACCCCAGGCACCCCAAGAAAGGGAATAAATAACTTGCCAGCAATTAGCCAACCAATAAAACAACCTTTCAAAAAGGTCAGGAAGGCTGATCTGACTGGAGCGAGAAAATAGCGAACAGCAGAGAAACTGAACCTCACGCCCTACTGATTAAGGCGGTCGTCAAACCTGAGATAAGTAATAACGAGGTATGCGAACAGCGCCAGGGAGAACACTACGCAGGCTCCCAACTGCATTATAGCCTACCGAGAACTGAGAACGAAGATGTGATAACAAAAGACAAACAAGAGATCCCTTCTCTGACAGAGCTGGAATACTCACCCTAATACTGGCATACACAAACAAAAAACATCAACAGTCTAATTCAACTAACAAGACAGGATTAGTTCTACATAAGCAAACAGCGACAGGGTTCTCAGAAACAGCACCCTCAGCTATCAGGAGTTTGTAGCTCTTCACTTAGAAGGGTGAGACTCCCAACAACCATGTACACCACTTCAGCAACCATGGATATTCACCAGATGCTCACCTAGGCTCATCTGACTATGCAGGAGAATTATGAGACCTATGCCTCCCACCCTTATGGGGCGACACCCGGTGCCCCTAGAGTCCAAGTCCAAGTGTTCAATAAAAAAATAAGCCGGAGCAGGAGGGGAGAATTGGGAGGTAATGAACGGCCTATTGTGGGAAACAGACTGGGTGGATGCAGCACAGAGGAGGTGGGAGGTTGAGTTGAACGGCTGAGGGGCTGATGACTGTAGTGATGGTGTGGGGCCAATGAACCATGGTGCCAACTTGTCAGAGGTGGTGCGTAGGGGAATCTCCCGGGATGAAAGCCAAACCCGCTGCCCGCTGCATTGGTGTCGGTCGGCGTACCGCTTCATATCACCGACATTCCTGAGCAGCATGGCAGGCCAGGGGGGAGAACCTGGGACCAGACCGGAACGGGGGTCAAGTGTCGGTTGCAAGGCGTGTCAACAGGAGTACGATTGCCCCTCAAAGGTTCCTTTACTGAATGGGTAATCTCTAGCTGGGTGACAGTGACGAGGGTCCCGGATAGTAGGATGGGGGCCGGGCCCTCCTCGGTCAGAGCAGGTGAGTGCAGCTAGGAGAGAGCATCAGCTTTAGTGTTCTTGGTCCCAGGGCGGTAAGTGAGGGTGTGGTTGAAGCAAGCGAAGAACAGAGACCACCAAGCTTGTTGGGGGTTAAGCCTCTTGGCGGAGTGCAAGTACTCCACATTACGATGATCGGTCCACGCCACGGACGGAATGGTTTCTCTGGGTTTGGGTCAGGTGATGGGACAAGAATGCACAGGGGTGCAAATCATTATCAGGTGCCCGTTGGGAAAGCACAGCTCCGACGCCTGTGTCAGAGGCATCCACCTCCTGGATTGCCTTACTACAATTTACTGTAGTTAGTACAGGGGCAGACAAGAAGCACCACTTAAGGTTCAGAAACATCTTCTCAGCTTCAGGAGACCAGCGAAAGGAACTTTTAACTGAGGTGAGGGCTGTGATGGGTGCAGCGACAGTACTGTCGTTCCGTATGAACCTACGGTAAAAGTTGGCAAACCCCAGGAAGCTTGGAGTTCTCTTCTGTTAGCAGGAGTGGGCCCATTCAGCCACAGCCTTGGTTTTAGCAAGGTCCATATCTCCAGATAGCCTCAGAAGACCACAAACCTCAAGAACTGAAATTGTGGTCTTGTGGAACTCGCACTTTTCAGCTTTCACAAATGACTGTTAGCTTTTCTAACAGTCATTGCAGGACTCAATGGACATGTTGGACGTGTTCCTTGAGGGAATCACATCAAAACAAGCACATCATCCAGGTAAACGAACACAAACGGATTGATTGTGTCCCGTAAACTGTACTGTCCTCTCAGGTCCTCTTCGCACTTATACTTGTGTTTGATCTGCACTTCGTTGTACGTCGCTCTGGATAAGAGCGTCTGCTAAATGCCATGTAATGTAATGTAATGTTATTAAACATAGCTTAGAATACTGCTTTATTCAGTACAGTACAATAAGAGTACTGTACTGAGCCTGGCAGAGCATCACCGGGGGAAGATGCCCAGTGTCTGGTGATGTCTACTTCACCAGACTTCAAGCAGCAACCAAATATTAAAATGTTTCTTTTATGCTGACTTTTTATGCTGCCTCTTGGCCAGGTCTCTTTTTTAAAAGATCATTTTAATCTCAGTGTGCCTACCTGGTTAAATAAAGGTTAATAAATAATCCAATAATTGTATCATTATTTTATTTACTTTCCTTACTTTAAGTTTGTAAAAAAAAAAAGGTAATACACGTCAGTACAACTGAGTACACTAAAGTTGTAGAAGGGTTGTACAAAAGTGTATTTAGTAAACTTAAAGTTTGTCCAATTTAACACAAAATGTGTACAGATATGATCAGCACGTGTTTAAATTATATATTAAATTATATTTGTTAGTATGTCCATAAATAAACAAATAAGTAAAGAAACAAATGATTATTTTAATAAATAAATGAAAATCTCAAAAAAGGAACAACATCATCTTGCATTCATTATACATGAGCATTTCTTCTGTGTCCTGTTCCCTTGGTGTATGTAATGCTCTGCGTCAACACTCTGGGATATAAGAACGAAAGAACACGCTTTCACTCACTACAGTCTTTTAACAACTGACCTTTCATCAAGTTCAGTGACATACTGAAAGAGAATTATTGAAAGGCATTTCATAATTATTCCATTAATTAATTGGTTTCCTAACGAGAAAGAAAGAGCCAGATAGGCTGAAGACATTTGGTAAGTGCAAATTTTCCCCTATACTGATAAGTATTTGACATTAATATTTTCCTACATTTATATCTTTCAAAAGAGTTAACATTATCTGCTTAATCACTCTGTTTTAAAAAGTAACAAAAAGTATTTGTCGGAATTACTGATACAGAACCAAATATAGTTAATCAAAAATACTTACCTTTTTCGAGAAAATGTAACATTTCTGTGCATATAAAATGTATTATTGATTCTCATTAGAGACTTTAGTGTTGTATTTTATTGCGTTCATTTTAATACTGAATTGTTGAGCAATACAAAATGTAAAAATATGAATGAAAAATATTATATTGAATAGAATGTGTGTAACATGATTGTTATGTTTTGGCAGGTCTGTGATGCAGAGCCCATTTGAGGATCAGGTGCTCAAACTGGGAAAAGGGCAGGCCAACCAGGTATATCGTTTAGGACACTAGGTGTTAATGTGCAGAATACAATTTAATAACAGCCGTAATATGAACAGTAATATTTATGTGATTAATCAAGTTAAAAATGTTAGAATGTCACCCATTAATAGGTTAAATTAAGGTTTGTTTTTTTCATTTAGATGCTTAAGATGCATAGATTCATTCATTAATAACTCACTACTGCAGGTTCATGTACCTATTGTCTATCTTCATGTCATTAAGGACTGCTTTTTCACAGGGTGAACAGAGTGAGGAGGAAACAAAACTGTGATGAGCCCCCTGAATTCAGCCTTCTTTAAAAACATCACTTTTGACAATATTGTGAAACCTGACTACTTTTTCATCAGTGGTCTTGCTGGTATTCCCCACACAAAATACTACCATGTCTTCTTGTGCTTTGTTTATGCTCTGACACTACTCGGAAATGCTTTCGTTATGTTTATGATTTACACCGACCACTGTCTCCACAGTCCAAAATATATTCCAGTTTTTAATTTGGCTGTGTCTGACTTGTGTGGAAGCACTGCAATCGTTCCTCAGATGATTGACACCTTCCTGTTTAAATCACATTTAATATCCTTTGAGGCCTGCTTGGCTGATATGTTTTTTGCAATTTGGTTTGTCACTATGCAGTCTTTCACTCTCACCCTTTTGTCCTATGATAGATGTGTTGCTATATGCTTACCACTGAGATACAATGAGATTGTTACTAGTAAATCAATGCTGGTGATCATAGCCACATTATGGATTTTTGCAGGAATTGCCATTCTCATAGCTGTGATTTTTATTAGCAGACTATCATTCTGCAAATCCACTATGATAGACAGTTATTTCTGTGATCACGGACCCATACACCTTTTGGCGTGCAATGACAACACCCCAAGTATCGTGATTAATTGGACACATCCTATTATGATTCTCTGGTTTCCAGTACTTTTTATCACAGGAACGTACATTTGTATAGGCAGAGCATTGTTAAAAATAGCAGCAGCCTCTGAGCGCCTCAAAGCCATGCAAACCTGCACCTCTCATTTGATCTTGGTGAGCATATTTTATCTTCCTCTAGGCTTTACCGCTGCACTGGGCTCCGCCATTCACCAAAACGCCAGGATCCTAAACATGTCTTTGGCGTCCATCTTGCCATCTATGGTGAATCCAATCATTTACTCACTGAAGACAGAAGACTTCAGAGAATCTATTAAAAAGTTTTACAGAAGAAACAAGAGAGACATCACTAAGGAATAAATAAATTCATGTTATCATCACAAATGAACTATACTCTTTTATTGAACCATCCACTCAACTGTGAACTGGAAGAACAATTAAAAAACGTATTCTAATGAATTGGAATACAATGATCGATATGTAAAACAAGCAGACTTCAATAACCGCATTTATAGTGGCTTTTTCATGAAATTGTAAAATAGGTGATAACATTTCTGAATGTGTTTGAGGCACAGGTGTCAATAGCATAGTCTTTGAAGCACAGGTGTATGGCAATTTTCAGTATCTAGTTTTTATTCTAGGCGTTTGATTGTCTTGGAGTCTGTTATTGGCAGTTGTCAACATGAGTACACAACAGCAAATACAGAGTTCGAAAATAGTATCACTGACTCCCCGGATTGAGTTCACAAATAATTATCAGAGAACAGTGTCATATCATATTCAAAACAAGGATATATGTGATTTATCACAATGCTACCTCAGTAACATTATGTAACATTATACGGGTTACATGGTTTACTACTCCTTTATTCCCCTATATAAAGCCAATCTGGATTATTAATGATTATTAAATGTGCTATAATTGTAATAATATTTATATACACTTTCGTTTTTTAATGAAAATTAAATGTCTTTTACATATTTAATGACATTTTAAGGTAAAAGAAATGTTTCTGAATTAATTTGGGTTTCATATTCAAGCGTTTGATATTGGGGTTATATCTGACCCCAGTTGGTCATTAATGTGTGTAAGATACGTTTGCTTGAGGGTTAAGAAGGAAAAGCACTGGTGTATGTTTTGGATCAGTGCACTGCTGTGGGATGAAGCACTATCACATGCATATGGTGGCATTTGATTGAACTTCGTCAGATGAGATGGTTCTGGACACGTCTGACTTAATTAATCAATTATCAATTAAGAAAAGGGAGCCAGCACCTGTGGCATCCATGCATGCCCAAGCTATGTACAGCCCGCTCACCAGCATATTTCACGAAATGGAGGGGGGGGGGGTTGCTTGCCATGGTAAAAGGTTGGCATTTATATAGCGCCTTTATCCAAAGCACTACAATTCACCTATTCATACACACACTCACACACCAATGGTGATTGGCTGCCATGCAAGGCACCAGGAGCATTTCAGGGTTAGGTGTCTTGCTCAGGGACACTTGCCAGACGACTGCACTGAGCCAGTGTTGCCAATGGCAGCACTCTGATGCAAGTCAATCTTGGTCTCATCTGTCTACAAGACAGGAACTCTGCGGGAAAACATGGTAACATGGCAATCCTGTTGTTGTCCTGTTCTTCCTTTTTGAATACATATTCTGCAAGTAAACAACGTTTTAGTTTATATATTAAATATATTGAAACACACAAACAAAAGAATATAAATGATTAAATGAATACAAATAATATACACTCAGTGAGCACTTTATTAGGTATGTATTAGACTTATGTTTTGGACTTCTACTGCTGTAGCCTATCCACTTACAGTTATGATGTGTTGTGTGTTTAGAGATGCTCTTCTGCATACCACTGTTGTAATATGTGATTATTTGCATTACCGTCACCTTCCTGTCAGCTTTGACCAGTCTGGTCATTCTCCTCTAACGTCTCATTAACAAGGTGTTTCTGTCTGCAGAACTGCTGCTCACTCTTTTTTTTTCAACATTCTTTGCAAACTCTAGAGACTAGTATGTGTTTCTGTGTGCAAATCCCAGGATATCAGCAGTTTCTGAGATACTCAAACCACCCTGTCTGCCACGAACAATCATTTCACGATCAAAGTTACTTAGATCACATTTTTTCCCCATTCTGATGGTTGATGTGAACATTACCTGAAGCGCCTGACCCGTATCTACACGATTGTATACATTGCACTGCTGCCAGACAATTGGCTGATTAGATAATCACATGAATAAGTAGGTGTAATAAAGTGCTCTGTGAGTGTAAATGATATAAATGGATAGAAATGAATATAAATGAATGATTGACTACTTTATTAATACACAGTGGTTAACTGAAAATGATTAGTATTTAGTATTTATTTTACAGAATTCACATTGACCATAAATTATCTTTTAAATCTCACATTGAAAATCTTGTCTCTAAGTTTGTCGGTATGGAGCTGCTATGTTATGGTTCTTTTTGAGATTTGGTGACTCCAAGTACTATGTTTAGCCATTAATGAATACTTTTTGTACCTATTACCATCTGTCGCTTTTTAATTAACAGTTTTTTGGCTTTTCTCATGCTGCTGGATGACAAAGGAAATTTGCATGCGTCTTATCTCATCTTTAGTCTCTTGTAAAACAGGAAGTGATGGAATGACACAATATAGTTCCATTAGAGTGAAATTAACTAAACTAACTTAGATTTTTGAGACAATTTCAATTTGTTTAATTTTATTTACTGTTTGGGGTGCCAATAATTTTGACACCAATGGTCAAAATTTGATTATTTAATAAACAACATTAAAACATGAGAAGAAATGTATTGAAATAAAAGTATGCCATTTCCCCCATATGTTTTAGATAACATACAGATATTATCTGTGTTTATGACATGGAGCCATTTTTCTTCATTTTTATTAAGGTGCCAATAATTCCGGAGTCCACTGTAGATAGATAGACAAGCAAATCAATAAATAAAAATCTAACAAAAGAAGGAACTCAAAATAAATCCCTATCATTGCATCATGTTGCATTAATTATACACAAGCCATTCTTTTGTGTCCTGTTCCCTCTGTGTAATACTCAGTGTCAACACTGTATAAAAAGGACAGTGAATGCTCAGTGTCAACACTTGAAGAAAGACACTGAATGCTTTGACTCATCAAGTTCAAGGTGATACATCTACTAAAAGAGAAACACTGAAAGACGTTAGTCTGCAAACAATAGAAGAAAAGTTATTCTATATGAGAGATAGATAACATTGTGTACGTTTGCCTAAAGTTATTGGTAAGTATTATTCCCACCTTAATTTATTCCTTGTGAATTAATTATTCCTTAATTTATTAACTTCAAAATGCTACAATTTTCTGTTTAGCTTGAAGTGCAAAGCAATTATTGTAAAAAGTAATTAAATATAAAACAATTCACTTAAAACAAGGAACAAAGGATTCTTTAACAAAATGTATGTTCTATTCAGAACAATATATATTGCATCAAATAACTTTGACCTCTTATATCTTTCAAATGTTTTACTTTTTTGATTTTTGAAAGAAAATGTAAAATGTAAAATATTTCAGTGTATATATCAATTATTGTTATTGGTCATTATAAGGCTCTTTTTGGTTTAACGTTTCAGACTGCATCTAATATTTTTAATGATTTTTAAAATAATAATAATAATAATAATAATAATAATAATAATAATAATAATAATAATTAGCATTTGACTTGAATGCTGAAAGGTTTAGTTGTAAAAGAGAAATAAAAAAGATGTGAGTATGTAACATGGCCATTGTGTATTCCGCAGGGCCATGCCGCAGACACCGGTTTAAGGGCAGGAGCTCAAAGTGAGAAAAGGTCCCACAAACCAGGTAGGTCACCCAGTTATTGCACAGGATATATGTCATTTACCAAAATAAGTTATTGAAAATAAATGACAGGAAAAATAATAAAACAGATATTTTATCAAACCAAATGGTTACATTGGGCACAAAAGCCTTGCTGGAAGCTAGAATTTATAACATGTTTTTCAATCACAGATGAATGGATTGGAATGATCTTCGGAATTCTGGGCCGCGTTTCCCGATAACGGTGTTTCTTAGCGTTTTATGAAGACTCGAAAGGTATACCTTACTAAAGTTGTTTACTTTTCTACGTGTATTCCCCGAACTATCACTTAGGCTGTTGCTTAAGGGATAGGTTCCATTCGCGACGTTACTAGGTTTATTAACCTTTCTGATATCGATTACTCACCCCATGCAGCGACTGCTTGACTGCGTTATGACTGAAAGTAGTGTTCTTTTTTAATTGAACACTACTATTGCATTATCCTACCGTATGGTTTGTGATATGAGATTGTGGTATCACACCTTGTCCCAACGCCACCTAGCAATGCGCGTTCTTTGGCGCGTCATGTATTATTTACATTATTTTAATATCTTTGTCATGGTGCCTTAAATGCCTTTCAATCAGGGTTGATTTTCCAGAAGCACCATCACATTACTGGTGTAATTCACTATTTTCGCTAATTAGCTGATGTTTTCGAAAAAAACGCACCAACAAGCAAAACGCACCAACACGGAAACAACATAAGCTATGGCAAAAAAAAACAAAGAAGCGGTCCCACAGCTTCACAGCAAACAAAATGAGGATTGTTAGAGGACATGGCGTGGAAATTTTGTTCCAGTTTTAGGACTACAGTGTCCAACAAGACAAAAAATAACTATGGTTAAACATCGCTCCAGCCCACAGCGAGAGTGGGAAATCATCAGTTTATGAATATCATATAAAAGGGAATTAGGCAACATGTTCAATAAAGTGCAACATGCAGGCTTCGAAATGTACACTTTTATTCTTTGCCTGAAGACAGTGCCATTAATGTCGTATTTTAGTAATATTATTAGCCAACTACAACTACTGTACAATTATTAGTATACATATTGCTTAACAGATTGAGATGTCTGTACGACCTACAGAAGGTATACTTAGTTAAGAACGTTTCGGGAAACACACTGAAACGTTAAGAAACAGCTTGGGGTACAACTTACGAACGACGTAACGTGAAGACGGCTTCGGGAAACGCAGCCCTGTTTTGTAGTTGTCACATTAAGTTGTCATTTCAAACACAAGGATACACATTCCGTGTTACAACAATGATCAGTTTTATGACCAATTTAATAATCAGGTTTCATACTGAACATTAACCTATATTTTATTTGCAGGTCCTAAAGGACTCGTTTTTTAGGGGGTGAAAAACAGTGAGGAGCAAACAACCCGCAATGAGCCTGCTGAATTCAACCTTTCTAAACACCAGTCTTATGCGTCCTGACTTCTTTTTTATAACTGGTCTTGCTGGTATTCCCCACACAAAATACTATTATATCTTCTTGTCCCTTATTTATGCTGTGACTGTACTGGGAAACACTTTTGTCATGTTTATGATTTACAGTGACCACTGTCTTCACAGTCCAAAATACATTGCAGTTTTTACTTTGGCTGTGTCTGATTTGTGTGGAAGTACTGCACTTGTTCCACAGATGATTGACACCTTCCTGGTTAAATCACATTTAATCTCCTTTCAGGCCTGCTTAACTAGCATTTTTTATTTAGGGTTTTATTTAGGGTTTCTCGCTATGCAGTCTTTCACTCTCACTGTTCTGTCCTATGATAGACTTGTTGCTATATGCTTGCCACTGAGATACAATGAGATTGTTACTAATAAATCAATGTTGGTCATTATAGTCATATTATGGATAATTGCAGCACTGGCTTTTCTCATAGCTGTGATTTTTCTCAGCAAATTGTCATTATGCAAATCCAATGTGCTAAACAGCTATTTCTGTGATCATGGACTCATATACCGTCTGGCGTGCAATGACTACACTCCCAGTTCAGTGATTCACTGGACACATCCTGTAATGATTCTCTGCGTTCCAGTACTTTTTATCACAGTTTCATACATTTGTATTGGCAGAGCATTATTAAAAATTGCAGCAACCTCAGAGCGCGTCAAAGCCCTGAAAACCTGCACCTCTCATTTGATCTTGGTGAGTGTGTTCTATTTTCCTATATGCTTTGCCGTTTTACTGGGCTCCACCATTCACCAAAACGCCAGGATCCTTAACATGTCTTTGGCATCCACCCTGCCATCTATGATGAATCCAATCATTTACTCACTGAAGACAGAGGATTTCAGAGAATCTATTAAAAAGTTTTACAGAAGAAATAAGAGAGACATCACTAAGAAATAAATAAATTAATGTTTTAATGGGTGTCTCGGTGGCACAGCCTGTAGAGCACTGACCGCATGCTCATTGCGAGCCGCGACGTCGGCGGCTCAAATCCGACCATCTGACATTTGTTGCATGTCTTTCCCTCTCTCTCCCTCCCATTCTTCCTGTCTCTCTATACTACACTGTCCAATAAAGCTGAAAAAGGCCTAAAAAATATCTTAAAATTTTTTTTTAATGTTTTCATCGAAAATGACTCACTGGCAAATTTAACCATTTTCTTTTTTCAAAAGCCTCCGCTTTAGAGTAATTTGCAAATGTATCCAATGAATGGGAAGACAGTGAATGATATTTAAAAAAAAACAATCCAACATGGCCTTGAATAATTGCAGCTAGAATAATTGTATTATGATTATGGTTATTATTGGGTGTCAAGCAATGAAGCTGCGTAGACACACAATGGGCCTCATTTATCAAACGTGAGCTGAACAAAATTCACCATGAATCCAAATATTGTGGGATTTATCAAAGTTTTTGGATGTCAGCTTTTTCGTAGGAGCCAAAAGAACTTCACGAGTGGTCTCAGCTGTTTGTATTGTGTGCGGAAATGAAAGCGCACCGTTGTAAAGCGTGCTTTGTGCATGTATTATTCCATTCATTTATATTTAGGGGATATAAATGAACCTTAGTGTTTTGGTTTGGATTTCCCTTCTTCTTCTTATTATTATTATTATTTTATTTTTGTATTACTGTATTTTTGTTTATTTATTTATTTTTGTATTATTATTTTTTACTCCAGTTTTGGGCCTATAACTTCTGTTTGGACAGGTGACAACTCTTGAAAATTTGCAGGCCTATGAAGAATGGTGGCCGCTACAAGCCCTATTAATATTTAACCGATTGGCCTGTAGGTGGCGCTATAGCGTTTGTTCTTACATTTTATATTCAAACACTAATAGCTTTTTATCTATCTACCTTTCATCGTAGGAAGATGGGATTAGGCTTAATCGAATCGGTTTATCATGCTGAACGGCCTCTGGGTTTGTAATCTACTTTTGGTTCAAATTTTTTATATTATTAATTTTATGCGAAACGCTTAAACGACATCTCCTCCAAAACCAACTGACCGATTTGCATGCAACTTAAATTAAAACGTTTACAGCCACCTTCTCTTTAAAATTTATATAATGACAGTTTCTATGTCAAAAATTGTGCCTGCTGTGATAAATCATATGATTTTGGGGGCGTGGCCAAGTTTAGTAAAACGGGTATAACGCGTGACTGCTTTGATCGATCCTAATAAAATTTGGTAGACGTATATGTACCTTGACCCAATTTGACATCACTGTACCCATAGGTGGCGCTATAACAATAAAAAATGTGTAAATGCCTCTACCTTTTGGACCATTTGACCAATCATGTTGATATTTTGGATACATTGTCTGTGCTGAAGTCCCTAAAATTATGTCCAAGGAAAAAAAGATGGCCACCATTAGCCAATCAGTAATCAGTTGCCATTTGACAGACTTAGAAATGCCTGATCATCATGAAACTTGGTGGATAAATTGACCTCCTGACTTCTTAGGAATGTGGAAAATTTTGAATCAATTAGCCTTTAGGCAGCGCTACACCAAATATTCAGATTTCTAAGAGTGCATCATTGGCTGTGATTAATGGAAAATCTTATACTTTATATCATTTTATGTACATCTTCTACCCAAACAACTTTGCCTCAAGAAGCAACATTGCCAGCCATTTTTATTTTTTGCTATTTTTACTTATTTGCAAAACCTACTTTCATAAAGGTTTTGACCCACGTTCACCAAATATGCCTAGAAATGATCTATATAGCCTGACATACATTAATAATGACAAAGATTTGGGCTTTTCATTACACAATGATCAGTAGGCATCAATAAATATTTGTAGGATGGCCAATTTCACCAAAACAGCTGTAACTCATGACCGCTTTTGCATAAAAATATGCAGCTTATATGGTCTTGTCCAAAAGATCGTTCTGAATTTAATAATATTGGGATGGATCAGGCAAGAATTGTAGAAACTAGACCAAGTTTTGTTGTTTGCTATGCATATATTATGTACATTTCCTTCATTAATTCATGATTTCAGTCATAGTTTTGCAACGCACATCAACATGTAAAATAGCAAAATTTGAACGGTATCAATTGTGTCCAAGCTGTGAAGCTGCATGAATCCTATTGTATTTGCCGATTCAAGGCCTACACTGCCATTTTGGACTTGTCAAAACTTTTGGGCAAACTGTTCAGGCTGATTCCCCCTACAATCAGTATTATAGGCCAGTTTGTGGGGCTAAACCATGCAGTCAAATACTCAATATTTAAATGGTCAGTAGGACACGCGCCTCATTCATTCAACCTCTTTTACAATTTGTTGTCATATTGCTCAAAGCACTGGTCTGTCAGACCGGTCCCTTGGTTAATGGCAGGGTCTGGCAGGGTATCGGTCTGCCGGTGACTTCCGAGTGCTGAGATGCTCGGACCCCGAGCAGCTATATTTTAATTTGATTTTGAGTGGCAAAATTATTTTAATAAGCCAATTGAATGTTATAATTATTAATCTCATATAAATACGCAACAGGATTCAACATGAAAATGGGTTGTTTCATTCCGGTAATCCTGATTAATTAATGCATAAGTGGGGTTTAATATAAATTCCATAAAACATGTAAAAAGTTTGCTATAAATAGGGCGTAGTCTGCTTAGGCCGTCGTTTATATGTCTGGCCTCTGTTTACATTACTTTAGCCTATTAGGAGATTTGGGGCATGGTGTAGCCTACTTCGGAAAAAGACAAAATATTCAAATACTGAGCAGGGGTGTGTGTCTTTTAGCGCTTTATGAAGACTCTCTAAGGTATACCTTACTAACGTTGTTTACTTTTCTACCTGTGTTCCCCGAACTATCACTTAGGCGGTTGCTTAAGGGATAGCTTCTAAGTGCGACGTTACTAGGCCCATCGACTCACTCTAAGATCGATTATGCACTCCATGCAGTGACTGTTTGACTGTGTTAAGAGAGAAAGTGTTATTTATGAATGAAACACTGCAAGAATACTTCCAAATATTGCATTTTTCACGACCGGTGGGAACATGTTACTAGAATTTAAAAAATTTTGTCTAAATTTTATCTTTGTCATAGTGCCCATAGAAGCACCATCACATTACTGGTGTCATTCACTATTTTCTCTGATTAGCTGATGTTTTCAATAAAAACGCACCAACAAGCAAAACGCACCAACATAAAAACAATATCTAAAAAAAAATTATGGTTAAACATCACTCCAGCACACAGAGAGAGTGGGAAATCGTCAGTTTATGAATATCATTTAAAAGGCAATTAGGCAACATGCATCCTTCGTAATTTACAATTTTATTATTTCTCATTCATTTTTGAACAGAATAAACAACGGACAATAACTGCGAGTTGAAGTTCAAGTTCATAATAAGAAAACATCATGGTATAGAAGATGTTAATTCGTAAATAAGTTTTCATATATATTTTCACATTCATAAAGACAAGTTACAAAGTAGCTGTAGCACACACAGTCATATAATGATTTTTTTTTTTATCAGATCATGTGTTAGTTTATGCTAATTATACATTTTGTGTGCACGCTTTTTGTTTACGCTTGATTGGTATTTATCAACATACACACTTGGATACAAAAAAATCTGTGTCTACTCCTGTTTCATCCTGTTTTCCTGCGCAAATTTTTAGTTTGTTTCTGATCACACATACATTTGCATGCGGATTTGCGTGGAAAATATTGATAAATGAGGCCCAATGTATTTCTACCTTGTAATTATTCATCATCATCATCTTTTTCTTTTGGCAAGGGTGTCTATGGCAGCCCCTAGAACCGTAAGGTAAAAAGTTTTGAAATTTGGCACACTTTTTACAGACAGTCCCCTGATTCTTTTCACCAAGATTCATGTTTCCATCTCGAGTGCTCTAGCGCCAGCAACAGGGCAGATTTGGAGGTACTTTTATGTTTAAGTTTTGAGCCGATTTAAAAAAATCATTAGATTTCTTGGAAAAGTGGATTTTCACAGGCCACAAATTTTGTACAATCTTCACAAAATCTGGCAAAAAATGTTCAGACCAAGCCTCACAAAAGTCATCAAATTGATTTTTCATCCAGCCAATCAAAAACGGCGCCTAAAAGGAAGAGAGGGCATATCTCAGCAATGCTTTGATGTGTTGATACCAAACTTGGTATATGGACTCTGGACTCCTTCCTGAGGATGTCCACACAATTTGGTGTAATATGACCACTGCAATAAGCAAACACAACTTTTTACACCATTAGTGTTGATGCGTTTCCCTGAATAAAACTGATTATTATGTGTGCTGATACCTTGGCACATCCCAAAGCTGAGACATGACAACCTGTTATCTCAACTGAATTGATGTGTGAATTTATGTGGCTGAACTTGATCAAAATGTTTAAAAACATTGCAACACCAACATATTTCGTCCAATCTTCACCAAATGTGGCACATATCGTATTCAGACCAATCCTCAAAAAATGTATTTTAAAAAACATTCATCCATTACAGCCAAATCAAAGGCAAACAAAATTTGAGGTGAAAAAGTAAAGAGAAACAGAATAGAGACATATAAATAAAAAAATAAAAAAATAAAAACCTCAAAGAAGGAACACAAAATCAATATCATTGCATCATGTTGCATTAATTATACATGCGCATTTTTTTGTGTGCTGTTCCTTTGGTGTCTACACTCCAGGATATAAAAAACCACTGTGAACACTTTGGCTCAGCAGTCTTTTCTAACAGATCTGTCTGTTCAAGGACATACTACTATCTACTAATCTACGTCTACTCATTTTGAAAGACAGTGGTTTCCAAACAATAGAAGATAAGTTTTTCTATATGAGAGTCAGATATATTGACAACATATGTGGCCTGTGTAAGTTTACCTAAAGTTATTGGTAAGTATTAGGCACAACTTAATTTATTCCTTCATTTAGTCATTTTAAAGAGCTGTGATGTTCTGCTTAGCTTGGAGTTCATAGCTTTTATTCTAATGGAAATTTAAATTAAAAATAACTTTCCTGCATTTAAAAAAAGTAAAATGCAGGAAATGTTTTGTAGTTTCACACACATTGCTTTATTCCTTAGTACAACAATTATTAATAATAAAATGATAAATCTGAGCATCAATACTTTCTGGAGCTCAGGACTTCTAATCTATGTTCTATTTTCAGGGCCTAAAAGACAGTATTTTCAGGCGGTGAGAAACAGTGAATAGCAAACAAACCCGCAATGAGCCCCCTGAATTCAGCCTACTTTACAAACGGCAGTATTGTGCATCCTGACTTCTTTTACATAAGTGGACTTGCTGGTATTCCCCTCACAAACTACTACTATGTCTTCTTGAGCTTTGTCTACGCTGTGACTGTACTCGGAAACACTTTTGTCATGTTTGTGATTTACACTGACCACTGCCTTCACAGTCCAAAATACATTGCAGTTTTTAATTTGGCTGTGTCTGACTTGTTTGGAAGCACTGCACTCATTCCTCAGTTGATTGACACCTTCCTGGTTAAGTCGCATTTAATCTCCTTTGAGGCCTGCTTAACAAACATGTTTTTTGTTTTAGGGTTTCTCACTGTGCAGTCGTTCACTCTCACTGTTCTGTCCTATGATAGATGTGTTGCTATATGCTTTCCACTGAGATACAATGAGATTGTGACTCATAAATCAATGGCGGTCATCATAGCCATGTTATGGATAATTTCTGGAATAGCCTTTGTCATAGCTATACTTTTTATCAGCAGACTGTCCTTCTGCAAATCCACTGTGATAAACAGTTATTTCTGTGATCACGGAGTCATGTACCGTTTGGCGTGTAATGATAACACTCCAAGTTCTGTGATTCACTGGACACATCCTCTTCTAATTTTGTGGTTTCCAGTACTTTTTATCACAGGTACATACCTGTGTATAGCCAGAGCATTATTAAAAATTGCAGCAGCCTCAGAGCGCCTCAAAGCCATGAAAACCTGCACCTCTCATTTGATCTTGGTGAGCGTGTTTTACCTTCCCATGTGCATCTCCGTTGCACTGGGCTCAATCATTCATCAGAATGCCCGGATCATTAATATGTCTCTATCTACTGTCATGCCACCTATGCTGAATCCAATCATTTACTCTCTTAAGACAGAAGAATTCACAGAATGTATTAAAAAACTGTACAGAAGAAAGATGATACACATCGCTGTAACAAAAAAATGAATAAATCTTTTAATCACAAGTTACTGACTGGCAAGTTTAATCATGTTCATTATTCCTCCACTTAACTATCAACTGTAATTCACAAAGTTCACAAAGTTTATCCAATGAATGAAAATACGGTGAAAGATATAAAAACCAGCCAGATTATTATTAGGGGTCCAAGTACGTGTTGATGGGACCCTATTTTATATTTTTTTGTTATTTTTTGATTGTAAATTATTTTTTACTGTAAGTTCTCTAAAGAAAAGCAGCAAAATCACAGAGCTAAGGCACTTGGAAGGTATGTCCCAAAACCACAACTGTACTTAGGGCTGCGTTTCCCGAAGCCTTCTTAACGCTACATTGTTCGCAAGTTATACCTTAAGCTCTACCTTAACATTTCAGCATGTTTCCCAAAATGTTCTTAACTAAGTATACCTTCTGTACGTCGTACTTTTGTAAGGTTGGTCTGGACCGCTCTTAGCTATACCTTAGCGATGTTGTCAGCTCACTCCGCTAGTGGCACCACTGTTACGACTGCAAGCCTCTGAAATCAGCTGTTGCTCTTAGTTACATCTAAATCTGTTAAGCAATATGTACACTAATAATTGTACAGTTGTAGTTGGCTAATAATGTTAATAAAATACCACATTAATGGGACTTTTCATGCAAAGAATAAAAGTGTACATTACGAAGGATGCATGTTGCCTAATTGCCTTTTAAATGATATTCATAAACTGACGATTTCCCACTCTCTCTGAGGGCTGGAGCGATGTTTAACCATAGTTCTTTTTTGGTCTTGTTGGACACTGTAGTCCTAAAACTGGAAAATAATGTTTCTTTATTCAGCGCCACGTCTGCCTCTAACAATATCGGCATTTTGCTTGTTGGTGCGCCTTTATGGAAAACGTTGGCTAATCAGAGAAAATAGTGAATTACACCAGTAATGGCCACTAGCTGAGTCTGCTGCCTTTCACACTGTGGATCACTCCATCCTCCTGTCCTCCCTGTCAGCAACAGGGATCTGTGGCACAGCCCTGAACTGGATCGAGTCCAACCTCTCTGGTCGCTCCTTCCAGGTTGCCTGGGCTGGGTAAGTGGTTTGTTCATACATTTGCGTGTTGCGGGACTACGATCAAAAAAATTATGAAATTAAGTTAGCCAGGTAGCTAGCACTATGATAAATTGGTCTGTCTTGTTCAACTAGCCAAACTAGGGTAGGCCAATGCATTTCATTCATTTTCATGAGTAACATACTGCGTGGCTAGTAAGTAACTGTTAGACCTAACAATCCATTCTACCTATAGTACCTGTTAGCTTAATGTATAGTGTTTAACTTAGCTCTAACATGAGACATTTCTAGCTCTAGCCAAGTGCATGTATTATAGTGAGCGTGGATAAATCAATTGTTATGCATACTAGTACAAGCTATGAAAATAAAACATTTGGTTGTGAACATAGACTGTAAAAAGTTGAGAACCAATAATTTATCATCAATATGTATTGTAGGAGAAGAAGCCATCCATCTGTCCATCCATTATCTTTAACCCACTTATCCTGAACAGGGTTGCGGGGGGCTGGAGCCTATCCCAGCATACATTGGGCGAAAGGCAGGAATACACCCTGGACAGGTCGCCAGTCTGTTGCACACACACCATTCACTCACATACTCATACCCACGGGCAATTTCGACTCTCCAATCAGCCTAACCTGCATGTCTTTGGACTGTGGGAGGAAACCGGAGTACCCGGAGGAAATCCACGCAAACACAGGGATAACATGCAAACTCCACACAGAGAGGCCCCGGCCGACCGGGATTCAAACCCTCCACGCTGTGAGGCAGCAATGCTACCCACTGCACCACCCGTGCCACCCCTTGGAGAAGAAGCATTTTTCTAATAACAATAATAATAAATAAAATATAAATAAATACAAATAAAATAAAATAAAATAATAATAATTAGCAAGAAATCCAGTAGGCTGACAAAAAGAGAAGATGAATCTACACCAAATTTTGTGACATTCGGGGACATTTTGTATGGGGGCTGGGCTTGAATGTCAGTGTGCACTACACCACTATGGACACAAGAGTTCAGCATGCCAACTGAGTGTGGTGATTCTGGGCCATTCCAGTTCACAGTTATTTGAGATGAAAGTGCAGAAGAAACAAAAATCCTAATCCAATATGCTTCCAGCAGCTGCTTAAACCCCTAGCAAATACCCCAAAGAAGGTGTTACGGTTCCTGTGTTTTGCCGCTAAAAATTAACCAAATCCCTTTTATTGGTTTCACAAGTTGATTTGAGCATTCCCTGTGTTCCTACATTCATGCCTGGTATTCATGTGAGCTTTGTTTACAGCCCTGTGGCAGGCCTTCAAGTTTCTGGTTCAACTGCTTTTCGTGTTTCACTTGCTTTCCTCTGTTTCCTCCATTGTTTTTTTGGATTTTAGGTTCTGAGTAAAGATCTTTTAGACATTTACCACAGGACCTCTTGTGTCCCTCTCTACACCTGCATCTCTCTCTTCCAGTTTTGAACACAAAATCAGTATCATTATCATTAGATCACAATGTACAATGCTTGGATGTCTCATTGATTCCACATGTGTGTTTCTTTTGTATCCTGTTCCCTTGGTGTACTGCTCTGTCAACACTCTGGGATATAAGAACCACAGCACAGCCTTTGACTCACCACAATGCTTTCCAGAAGATCGACAGTATCATCAAGGTCAAGGTCATACTGGGCATCAACTTAAAGAGGACTATTGAACGACATTGGCTTCCTAAAAAAAAGTTAAAAAATAAAAAAGTAATTCTATGGTTGAGATTGATACATTGACAATATATTGGGTCTGTGCAAGTTTGTTATTGGTAAGTATTTAGCACACCTTAATTCATTCTGTCATTTATTCATTTCAAAGAGCTGCAATTTTCTGCTAAGCTTGAACTGAATTATTCTGATATAATTTCACTGTCAGGTAAAATATTATTAGTATTATTAAACAATTAGCCGTTCTTTTAAAACTGACCGGTGGAATGAATATATTACACAACTGTTATGTGCTCTGCAGGCCAGAGCTACGGAGACCTTTTGAGCATCAAGTGCCCAGCATAACAAGGTAAAACTGTTCAAGGAACACGATTTACCAAAATAATACAAATATTCATCCACAAATATTCGGACACAAATCTCTCTGGCCTCAAGACGCACACCAGATGGGTCATGGGGAAGTGGAGGCAGTTGTTCTGTGTCCCTGCTTGCTTGCACATTCTGGGCAGCACTGTTGATTGATTTTTCATTTTGACTGTTTGAATGACTGCTTAGCCGCAGAGTGACAATGGAAACAGAACAGTAAACAAACATTGGCGGTCATAGCCTTGGTAAATGGCTATTCTATCACTGCTATTATCCAATCAGATTGCAAGATTTGTCCTGCATGTTTTATAAAATGACTTTCAATTACAGATTAATGGGTTGAAAGAAGCTGAATAATTATGTATTTTAGGACATGTAACATTTTGTATTGCAACAATGACCAATAAAGCTTGTGTAGTTAATGTAGCTCAATATTTGCCCAGTGTTAAGTTTTTATTGTTAGAGGACTTCTTACTTTAGGGTAATTCATTTATTTTTTTCAGATCCTAAACAGTGAGGAGCAAACAGACCTGCAATGAGCCCCCTGAATTCAACCTTCTTTATAAATGATGATATTGTGCATCCTGACTTCTTTTTCATAAGTGGTCTTGCTGGTATTCCCCACACAAACTATTACTATATCTTCTTGGGCTTTGTTTATGCAGTGACTGTACTGGGAAACACTTTTGTCATGTTTATGATTTACAGTGACCACTGCCTTCACAGTCCAAAATACATTGTAGTTTTTAATTTGGCTCTGTCCGACTTGTGTGGAAGCACTGCAGTCATTCCTCAGGTGATTGACACTTTCCTGTTTAAATCACACTTAATCTCATTTGAAGCCTGCTTGACTAATATGTATTTTGTTTTAGGTTTTCTCACTATGCAGTCTTTCACTCTAACACTGCTGTCCTATGATAGATGTGTTGCTATATGCTTTCCACTGAGATACAATGACCTTGTGACTCATAAGTCAATCCTGTTGATCATAGCCATATTATGGATGATTGCAGGAATGGCCATTCTCATTGCAGTGATGTTCATCAGCACACTGTCCTTCTGCAAATCCACTGTGGTAAACAGTTATTTCTGTGATCACGGACCTATATACCTTATGGCGTGCAATGACAACACTCCAAGTGCTGTGATTCGTTGGACACATCCTGTTCTGATTCTCTGGCTTCCAGTACCTTTTATCACAGGCACATACATTTGTATAGCCAGGGCGTTATTAAAAATCGCAGCCTCAGAACGCCTCAAAGCCATGAAAACCTGCACCTCTCATTTGATCTTGGTGAGCGTGTTTTATTTTCCTTTATGCTTCACCTTTGCACTGGCCTCTATCATCCACCGGAACGCCAGGATTATTAACCTGTCTCTGTCGACTGTCATGCCGCCTATGCTGAATCCAATCATCTACTCACTGAAGACAGAAGAATTCACAGAATCCATTAAAAAGCTGTACAGAAGAACAATGATACACATCACTGTAAGGAAAAAATGAGTAAATATTTTCATCACAAATTACTGACTACCAAATATTACCGTGTTAATTTTTTACAAAGCCTCTACTTAACTCTCAATTGTAAAAGTACTGCTCACAAATGTTATCCAATGAATGGGAATACAGTGAAAAATATAAAAACATAGTCGGCCTTAAATAATTGCAGCTGGAATAATTGTATTTTATTATTACTATTATTAGGATTATTATTAGTATTAATATCTATATATTTACAAGTTCCACCTTACCATTTTGTCCAATTTGTAATCAGCATTTACTTATGTTTTAATAAGCTGTAACGAAAACTAAGTCTGGGTACAATACCAGACCATGGGGGAAATCAATTTATTTCCATTTTTGCCCCCGTGTTCTGCTTAGCAAACTCAACCTGAATAATCTCTTACAGTTCACTTTGAGGCTTTTACATTTATTAAAGCAATTCAAAAATCAAATCTACTCTAAGTCTCCTTGACGAGCCTCTCACAAGCATGACAAGATTAAGCAAGTATTTCCTCATAACTTTTTCCTATTATACCAGAAATCAATCTGGTTGCCCTTCCTTGAACCTTTTCCAACACCTCTATATCTTTCTTGTTGTATGGTCCCCAGTACTGCACACAATACTCAAAGAGTGGTCTTAGAAAGATATTGAATAAGGCGAGTATAACTTCCTTACATTCATACTCGTTCATTCGTACTCTTGGCTATATATCCCAGCATGTTTTACTGCTGCAGCACATTGACTAGAACCTGAAAGCCTTTGATCAGCTATTCCTGCCAAGTCTTTTTCAACGTGGGCAGATTCAAATCTAAGGGACCGGCCATAAAATAATCCTGCATTCTGTTTATATTTCCTACATGTAGAGCTTGACATGTAGCTATAAGTAATTTCATTTGCCAGGTTTCTGCCCACTTCTGGATTATGGATTATTATTTTAAAACGAGCAACCAGTTTTGACCTACTAAACCATGTAATGTGATTTATCTGTTCAATTAACTGCTTCCATGGGTCGATTTCGTGAGGTACAATGAAGACGAGCATAAGCATAGGCCTCATGCAGGAACATTTTCGTATTCATTTCCCTCACCTTTTCCAAACAAAGGGTTCATACGACTGTGCCACGTCGCATTCAACAAATGCACCTCACTGCGCTATTTATTTGTTTGTTTATTGATTCATATGTTTATCTGTTTATACATTCAACAGCCTTGTCCCTACTCACAGTTTCCCCTCGAGTCAAACATTGTGATCCTCCTCCTCATGAGGAAAAAATCATCCTCAAGGTCCAATATAGTCCTTTATTTCATTTTCCCCCACAATGATTTGGAAAACACTGAAATGCTTCCCCTCCGGCAAAACTTGAAGAATTTGCACAAAATGTGATATCTTTCCTCATGTCACATACCTATATACATGGATTACTTGTCTAGTGGTTATGTGAGATCATTTTTAAACCATTAGCAAGTATTTTTAGACAATCTTTAGAACTAGATAAATACCTGATGAAGGATAAAGAATTTAAAATGCTCTTTGAATATTCTCTTACAAGGTAGCTATAGCAGCACACAGGGACTCGAGTTGCACTAGCGGTACTCTGTCTGTAAAATAGGAACTGTGATGCTGATCACATTAATCCTAAATACCAGAATGTGAAAAAGGTTGAAATTACAATTAAATTTGGATTCAAAAGTAAAATGCAATTAATTATTAAAATTACTTTGATAAAGTAATCATAATTAATAATACAGTACCGTTAATAATACTATTATTCATAATATGTATTATACCAGAAGGTAAATGCCAATCAACAGACTACCGTGTAGGATTACGAATGTTACACGAGGGGGCAGTGTATTGAGAAAGCTGGTCATGCAGGCTTTCAAAAATGGTTCAAGGGGGCCGCGGTGGCGCAACAGGCTAAGATGCAGCAGACTTGTGGTTGCAGTTCACTGCAGCTGCACACCGGGGACCGGGGTTTGACTCCCGGTCCTGCCAAAAGTTTGGCCGGCTCATGTGGAGCGGCATTAATTGGCTTGCCACTCCAGAGGGAGGGCTAGCTGATCGCCATACAATAAGCGCCTCGGACGCCCTGCAACCACGGACACGATTAGAGAGATGAGACGTCTTGAAGAAGGCGTGTCGCTCTTCCTCGGGGTATGGACGGTGTATCTAACACTAACTGGAACTGAATTAGAGGAGGGTACAATTGGCTACTAAATTGGGAGAAAAGGGGAAAAATCTGAAAAATAAAAAGAATAAAAAATGGTACAAGGGTGACATGTAGTGGTCTTTTCAGAAAATTGCACTTGTGGCTATTTAGCTGAGAAAGCCAAAGAATGCCAAGAATTCGTTCTGAAGCTATTCTGCCTCACACAGGGCACCAAATTATGTAGGTTCCTTGCATGGGCTGCAAAATAACTTAGGGATATTACTCTCTACGAAAACAGGGCGCCAATTAATGTTATGTAGCAGTATAACTGCCAAAAGTAATCAGTCTCATAAAATTACTGTTATCAGAAATATCTAACCACAAATTTTGTATTTTAATTAATAATTAAAATAACCAATATTAATGATTGAACATACCGATGACCTGAAGGTTGGAAGTTCTTCGAAAGACTGCTTTAATTCGGCTCTCATGTCTATGTGATTCCAAAACGGACACCGGGGTTTAACAAAATATATTTATTAAACAACGTACAAACACAGAACAGATAAAATAAATGGAAGTTAGTAGGTCAAGGTATGTTAGGAATTTGTGTGTATGTGTATGTGTATGTCCCTTGGAACAAAGGGAAAGGTAAGTGTAGCTAGCTTGGATGGCTAGCATGGGAGTGTTAGTGTTATCTGTGAGAAGAGCGACTACTTGCATAGTTTAGTTATAATATATATATATATTAGAATTAAACTATGTTTAAACTATGTATTAGAATTAAACTATGAGCAAGTAGTCGCTCTTCTCACAGAATTAGATTTGCCGTCTTTCGCATATATATATATATATATATATATATGCGAAAGACGACAAATCTATTCACATACATATACAGCTAACAGAATGCATAAAGCAAATACAAAAACACAGATTCACAATATCAGTTAAGACTAAGCTAACACTGCCTATGCCTGCAAATGCTTGTTTAGTCTTACGGAGTCCATACGCATTGCTGGATCCAAAAGACGTGCTGTCCTTGTAGGAGCGGCGATGGTGCGGTGTATGGTGGCGATGATGCGGTGAATGGTGGCTTGTCCTGGAGAGGTGCGCAGAGCCAGAGCTGAGATGTTCCTGTGGGCAGTGTGGTCCGGTCCGGTCTGTTTGGTTCTGGAAAAATGTCTGCTGTTCCGTTTTCCGTGTGGAAAAGTTTGTTCCTGTAGTTTGTAGTGGTAAACTGATGCAGCGGTTCGCATACACCAGTTTCCACTCACTAGAGGCCCCTAAATTACCGCGAGGTAAACTAGGCAGTGCGCTGTAGAGGCCTCTGTCTGAGTGTCGAGACAGGGCGTTGATGTTGCAGGAGTCGGAGGCCGGAAGCTGCTGAGGTGAAGAAAAGAGCGTCAAAAGAGGGGCCAAAAAAAAGAGGGCCTAGCTCTTTTTACGAGGAAGGTTTATTACTCCCGCCGGTACAGGTTTGGCTAAACCATAAATAGACGTCATGCTGGAATGGACGTCCTGGAATTCTCCTGTGGGATTGCGGGAAATGTAGTTTTGTGATTCCGACACGGATGACTGTAAACACATACCTATAGGCCTGTCACTTTAACTTGCATCACATGCAAAACACATTATTTATTGGAAATAATAACATTGTAATGGTCAGCCAACATGATTTTTGCAAGGGATAGTCATGGAATTATTTGAGGAAGCTACCAAGTGTTTAATGGTAGAAGGGCTTATATTTTATACTTATATTTCCAAAAATCATTTGAGAAGGGACCACATGACAATCTCATTACAAAAAATAGAAGGGATCTTATCTGAGCGGGGTATTGTGGGAAGTGGAGTCCCACAAGGATCAGTGCAGGGACCACTGCTCTTCCACTCTTTCCACAAAAGCAGACGCTTTTATCCAGAGCAACGTACAATTGATTAAACCAAGCAGGAGACAACCTTCCCCTGGAGCAATGCAGGGTTAAGGGCTTTGCTCAAGGGCCCAACAGCTGTGCGGATCTTATTGTGGCTACACCGTTAACAACCCTGTTAAGGAATAGGGTTCCATCTGTTAGCAGGGCCTGGGAACTCTTCCGTATCTCTTTGTAGCTATACCTTTTCTCACCACCAGGAGTCAGGAAGGGGGTATGCTAGAGACAGGAAGGGGAGGTGCTAAGGAGAACAAAGGAAAAAATGTTTGGCGGTGTGAGAGAAAATGGTTGTGGGGCTAAGGCCTAGTTAGGACTGTTGGGGATCACTTTAATAAACAAGGAAACGGATTGCTTTGTTGGACTGATGGAACCATTGGGAAAAGGAAAGACAAAGGCCTATTTGATTTAAAATACTTTTCTTTTTCTTTGGATACCATGGATTATAAGAACTGAAATGATGGACTTCCAAACCACAGAGGGGTGAGATCTAATCTTTTTCTTTTTACCCTGCGGATTGTGGACTATTTCATCTTTTTGGTTTTTGTATGAACTTTTCAGCGGTGGACTGGGAATCTTGACTGTCAGCCTTTAACCTTGGGGAGTGATTCTGTCTGCCATTGCATTGAACTGCATAAATGTATACAGCTACTTTTTGTTTGGCATGACCACGTTCCGTCTCCTTCTCATTGTTATTAATATCATTAATGGCTTTAGTCTCAGGACAAAGCAACCGTTATACTGGGGATCGAACCACCGACCTTGTGGGTCCCAGTCATGTACCTTAACCACTACACTACAGGCTGCCATGTAGATTAGTTACATTTCTAGATGATACAAAGCTGGGAGGTTTAGCTAACAGTTAAATCTCCGTCTCTGCTCCCGTTCTGACAAGAAGGAACAAAACCACTTTCATTATCATTACATCATGTCTCATTGATTCCACATGTGTGTTTCTTTGGTATCCTGTTCCCTTGGTGTACTGCTCTGTCAACACTCTGGGATATAAGAAGCGCAGCACAGCCTTTGACTCACCACAATGCTTTCCAACAGATCGACAGTTTCATCCAGGTCAACAACTTAAAGAGGAATATTGAACGACACTGGCAACGACAGCGACATATTGGGTCTGTGCAAGTTTGTCTAAAGTTATTGGTAAGTATTTAGGACACCTTCATTTATTCTGTCATTTATTCGTTTCAAATTGCTGTGAAATTTTCTGCTAAGCTTGAACTGAATATAAATTATTGTCCTTGGAAAAAATAAAGAAAAAATAATTTCACTGTCAGACAAAATATTACTAGTATTCATATTGTATGCAGAACAAAATATATTTCATCAAATAACCCTGACCTGACAAATCTTTCGACCATTTCCCTTTTAATATTTTGATAAGAATCATGATCAGTCAAATATTTCTACAATTAATTGATACTGGTCATTATGAAGCCCCCTCTGGTTAAATTTATCTCACTAGATCCTAAATTATCAGGTTTCATTCATCATTAAACTATTAGCCGTTCTTTTAAAACTGACCGGTGGAATGAATATATTCCACAACTGTTATGTGCTCTGCAGGCCAGAGCTACGGAGACCTTTTGAGCATCAAGTGCCCAGCATAACAAGGTAAAACTGTTCAAGGAACACGATTTACCAAAATACTACAAATATTCATCCACAAATATTCGGACACAAATCTCTCTGGCCTCAAGACCCACACCAGATGGGTCATGGGGAAGTGGAGACAGTTGTTCTGTGTCCCTGCATTCTGGGCAGCACTGTTGATTGATTTTTCATTTTGACTTGAATGACTGCTTAGCCGCGGAATGATAATGGAAACAGAACAGTAAACAGAACAGTAAACAAAGGTAATAGCCTTGGTATATCATTCTTTTATCACTGCTATTATCCATTCAGATTGTAGGTGTCTTTCATTAACAGATTAATGGGTTGAAAGAAGCTAAATTCTGTCTTTTAGGACATGCAACATTTTGTATTGCAAAAATAAAGCTTGTGTAGTTTATGTAGCTCAATATTTGCCTACTGTTAAGCTTTTCTTGTTAGAGGACTTCTTACTTTAGTTAATTACATTTTTTTTTCAGGTCCTAAAGGACTGGTTTTCATTGTGTGAAAAACAGTGAGGAGCAAACAGACCTGCAATGAGCCCCCTGAATTCAACTTTTATAAATGAGGATATTGTGCATCCTGACTACTTTTTCATAAGCGGTCTTGCTGGTATTCCCTACACAAATTATTACTATATGTTCTTGGGCTTTGTTTATGCTGTGACTGTACTGGGAAACGGTTTCATCATGTTTATGATTTACACTGATCACTGTCTCCACAGTCCAAAATACATTGTAGTTTTTAATTTGGCTCTTTCCGACTTGTGTGGAAGCACTGCACTCATTCCTCAGTTGATTGACACCTTCCTGTTTAAATCACATTTAATCTCCTTTGAAGCCTGCTTGACCAATATGTTTTTTGTTTTAGGGTTTCTCCATATGCAGTCTTTCACTCTAACTCTTCTGTCCTATGATCGATGTGTTGCTATATGCTTTCCACTGAGATACAATGAGATTGTGACTAATAAATCAATGTTGGTCATAACAGCCATATTATGGGTCATTGGAGCAGTGGCCATTCTTGTTGCAGTGATGTTCATTAACACACTGTCATTCTGCAAAGCCACTGTGATAAACAGTTATTTCTGTGATCATGGACCCTTACACCGTATGGCATGCAACGACAACACTCCAAGTACTGTGATTCGTTGGTCACATCCTGTTCTGATTTTCTGGTTTCCGTCACTTCTTATCGTATTCACATACATTTGTATAGCCAGAGCGTTATTAAAAATCGCAGCCTCAGAGCGCGTCAAAGCCATGCAAACCTGCACCTCTCATTTGATCTTGGTGTGTGTCTTTTATCTTCCTTTGTGCTTCGCCTTTGCACTGGGCACTATCATTCACCAGAATGCCCGGATCATTAATATGTCTCTGTCTACTGTCATGCCACCTATGCTGAATCCAATTATCTACTCACTCAAGACAGAAGAATTCACGGAATCCATTAAAAGACTGTACAGAAGAACGATGATACACATCACTGAAAGGAAAAAATGAATACATGAATAAAAACAAATTGCTGAATGCCAAAATTTACTATGTTCATTTTTTTACAAAGCCTCTACTTAACCCTCAACTGTAAGAGTACTGTTCACAAATGTTATCCAATGAATGAGAATACAGAAAAACAGGTATAACGTAGTTTAAGCAGTTCGCCCTTAAATAATTGCAGCTTTTTACTGTATTTTATTATTATTATTATATTATTATTAGTAGTACTAGTAGTAGTAGTAGTAGTATCTATATATTTACAATGTGTTCCACCTCATCATTGTTGAGAACACATTTTGTACAATTTGAAATCAGCATTTACTTATGTTTCAATAAGCTGTAAAGAAAACTAAGTCTGGGTACAATACCAGACCATGGGTGAAATTTCCACTTATGAGCCCTTGTGCTGCTAAACCCAACCTGAATAATCTCCTGCAGTTCACTTTGAAGCTTTAAATTCATTAAAGCGATTAACAATCAAATCTACTCCATTATGAGCTTGATGAGATTAAGCATCACAAGTATTTCCTCATAACTTTTTTCTATTATACTAGGAATCAATCTGTTTACCCTTCTTTGAACCTTTTCCAGCACCTCTATATCTTTCTTGTTGTATGGTCCCCAGAACTGCACACAATACTGAAAGAGTGGTCTGACAAAGGTGTTGAATAAGGTGAATACGCTGAGCTATATATCCCAACATCCTGTTGGATTTATTTTTTAAACTGCTACAACACATTCATGTCATCTCAGTAAATGTGTCACGGAGTTAGCCAGGGCGGCTAGTTTCCTTCTGAGGTCCCTGGGCTGGATGTTTTTGCTGTGAGAGGAAACCAGAGCAGCCGGACAGAACCCACGTGACCCAGGTGAGAATGGCAGGCGGGATGCAGGCCAGCAGGGACTCGACCCCAGAGACTCCGTGCCCACCACTGGGCCACCTTACCACCTGAGGCTCATTAAACTTACTTTTGCATCATTGCATCAAGCGCAAATGACTCAACTTTCTTCTTTCTTTTCTAAGAACAACCTGCTAGACCCCCATCAGTCTAGCTTCAGATCGGGCCACTCGACAGAGACCGCGCTCCTCTCCATCAGTGAGTCGCTTCATGCCACACAAGCAGCCTCCCTCTCCTCTGTCCTCATTCTTCTAGATCTCTCTGCTGCCTTCGACACTGTGGATCACTCCATCCTCCTGTCCACCCTGTCAGCAACGGGCATCTGTGGCACAGCCCTGGACTGGATTGAGTCCGACCTCTCTGGTCACTCCTTCCAGGTTTCCTGGGCCGGTACGGTATCGACACCTCGGCCCATTGCCACAGGAGTTCCCCAGGGCTCAGTCCTAGGCCCGCTTCTTTTTTCTCTTTACACTCGTTCCCTTGGCCCTGTGATCACTGCACATGGGCTATCCTACCACTGCTATGCGGATGATACCCAACTCTTCATCTCGTTCCCACCATCTGATACACAGGTTTCTGCCCGTATCTCTGCTTGCCTGAGTGACATCCAGAGCTGGATGGACAACCACTATCTAAAGCTCAACCCAGGCAAGACTGAAATGATATTCATCTCTGCTGATACCTCTCCCCACCTGGATCTCTCCATTTCCCTCGGGGATACCACACTCACGCCATCACCCAGTGCAAGGAACCTCGGCGTGGTGATGGACAGCAGACTGTCCCTTTCCGAGAACATTGCAGGTCATGCAGGTTCTTCCTATACAACATACGGAGAATGCGGCCCTTTCTCATCCCCTACTCGACCCAGCTCCTGGTCCAAGCGATGGTTCTGTCCCGCCTGGACTACTGCAATTCCCTCTTGGCTGGCCAACCAGCGTCCGCCATCAGACCCCTCCAACTTATCCAGAATGCAGCAGCTCGTCTGGTCTTCAACCTTCCCAAATACTCACACGTCACCCCCCTGCCTACTTCCCTCCACTGGCTGCCTGTCATGGATCGCATCAAATTCAAAACATTGGTGCTAGCCTTCCGAGCAGTTAAGGGGTCTTCCCCAGCTTACCTACAGAAAATCATCAGACCCTACACCCCTGCCAGACCTCTTCGTTCAGCCTCCACAGGCCGCTTGGCACCTCCCCCTCTCCGAACCTCCACCTCACGCTCACGACTACTGTCTGTTCTGGCTCCACGGTGGTGGAACGAACTCCCCGTTGAGGTCAGAACTGTAGAATCTCTCCCCACCTTCAAGCGCAAACTGAAGACGCACCTCTTCAAGCAGCACCTCTCCCCATCCCTCCCTGCCTCACTGTGAACCTTAAGTGTTGTCTTTGTGATTTACGTAGTGTTTCGGTATTTTTAGTTGGCTAGGTAAGCAGTATTTGGATAGTTAAGTTTGGTCACTTTTGCTTTGTTGTTTGTTTATTTGTTGATTAAAAAAAATAATAATAATAATTTTTTTTAAAAGGCCCTGGTCCTTATCTTTGTTGTACGGGTAGCAATTGAAATTGTACCTCCCTCTAGGGTCTTTCAGCACACTTAGCCCTGGTTATGGGTATGCACTTTGTTGTACGTCGCTCAGGATAAGAGCGTCTGCCAAATGCCAATAATGTAATGTAATGTAATATTATTATTAATTTTTATTTATTTATTTATTTTTCTCCCCATTGGCTGTGGGGGGTAGGGGGGGAAAGGAACGATAGAATGTTCTCTTTTTTAAACCTTTTTTTTATTATCTACTCATCTGATTTGTCATGTTGTGCCTGAGCTGTGTTTTGTCTTGTACATGAAAAAAAGCAATAAAAATATTCTTTAAAAAAAAAATACACTTGGCTATATATCCCAACATCCTGTTGGCCTTTTTTTAAACTGCTACAGCACATTGACTACAACCTGAAAGGCTTTGATCAACAATTCCTCCCAAGTATTTTTCAACATGAGCAGATGCCAACCCAAGGTACCACCCATAAAATAATCCTGCCTTTTGTTTATATTTCCAACAGGTGGAGCTATATTTAATTTCATTTGCCAGGTTTCTGCCCACTTGTTTTGGTTTTTCTTTCACCTTAAAATCAGCAACCTGAACAATGAACCCAATAGCGAGACCACAGAAGTTCAGGTTAAAGTCTTTATTAGCTTTGCAGCAGATCAGACTGGTAGGGGTTGAGAACCAGCAATGTAGTTTAAAGTATTAAATGTAATGTATTAAAGTATAATGTAGTTTAAGCAGTTTGTAATCTAAAGTCCAAGCAATGGTCCGGTATCCAGGCAAACATAAACAACTCAGGTAATCCAAAGAATGGTCGCAGTCACAGGCAGAGAGTCGAAAACAATAAGGCAGTCGAAAGTCGGAAACAAAACAGGTCAAAACACAGGAAATAAACGCTGAAGAGTGTGGCAAAAGCCCATGACAATCTGGCAACGAGTAGAACAAACAGAGGGGTTTAAATACACATATGAAGGGGAAATAATAATCAGGTGTGCAAAACAGGAGAGTGGAAATGAATGAACTCACAGACAGACTACGGTGATTACAGAGAGTAACGGAAACACTTATCCATCTATACATTCAACAGCTAGTCCCTACTCCCAGTTTCCCCTCGAGTCAAAAACTGTGTGTACAGATCCTCCTCTTCATGAGGCCAGCCAGTTCTCTACTGTGTAGTAAATATAATCTAAAATAGAGTGAAAAGCAAACAGTATTTTAACAAGTTCATTAATAGAAATTTCATACCTATAGGCCTACTATTCTCTTCATTTATTGTTCTCCCTTTCTCTTTCCTCTCATGCGGCCTGTAGCGTAGTGGTTAAGGTAAATAACTGGGACACGCAAGGTTGGTGGTTCTAATCCGGGTGAAGCCAAAATAAGATCTGCCTTGAGCAAGGCCCTTAACGCTGCATTGTTCCAGGGGAAGATTGTCTCCTGCTTAGTCTAATCAACTGTATGTCGCTCTGGATAAGAACGTCTGCCAAATGTCTGCCAATAATGTAATGTAATATAATGTGTGCATTTGTGTGTGTTCATGGTAATGCATGATTGTCACATTATGTGCACCAACCAAACCCATGCAATCACAATGCAGCCTCTTCCGATCTCTACTAACTGGAAGTAAGGAATTTGTGATATCTCTCTGTCAGACAGTTTTATGCTATGAAGACCTTTTTTTTTTTTTACTTTTGATACTACAAAACTGAAATGTTTACCTATTATATTTTTTACATAAAAGATGAGTGCAGTTTAAGAAAATAAACATTTTCATGTTACATTTTTGTGTCTATAAGGACCAGAAAATACTAGTGTGCCAACCGACTCTGCTCTACCCTACCTACATATGGTACTTACAAACTTTGTTTCATTGTACTTAGCACTGAAATCAAAGTAGTTACCTGATGATTACAGAAGTAGCTGTGTATGTACCCAGTAAATACTAGGTAATTAACAAGTAGTAAAATAAAGCATTACCACAAAAAGTAAGCAGTGTACCATGGTGTGTCCCTTAGTGTATCCAAACCAACCCAAAATGGCTAAATTGTGCTTTGCTGTAAATCATAATGTTGTCAATCGAATCATATTTTACTATAAAACAACAGTTCAATTCATAATTTAATTTATTAGTTTTTATTTTAGAGGGAAAATACACATTCATGTCATCTCAGTGAATGTGTCAGGGAGTTAGCCAGGGGGGCTAGTTTCCTTCTGAGGTCCCTGGGCTGGATGTTTTTGCTGTGAGAGGAAACCCAGAGCAGCCGGACAGAACCCACGCGACCCAGGTGAGAATGGCAGGCGGGATGCAGGCCAGCAGGGACTCGACCCCAGAGACTCAGTGCCAACCACTGGGCTACCTTACCACCTGAGGCTCATTAAACTTACTTTTGCATCATTGCATCAAGCGCAAATGATTGGCATGTGTCCTGCAGGGGCCATGCAGAGACCTTTTGAGCATCGGGCGCTCACAGTGAGAAAAGGGCTCACAAAATAAGGTGCTCAGGCACCCGGAGATCCCCAGCCTTGCTGTTTTAGGCTTTAAATTCATTAAAGCGATTGACAATCAAATGTACTCTAAGTCTCCATTATGAGCTTGACGAGATTAAGTATCACAAGTATTTCCTCGTAATTTTCGATCCATTATACCAGCAATCAATATGGTTGCCCTTCTTTAAACCTTTTTCCAGCACCTCTATATCTTTCTTGTTGTATGGTCCCCAGAACTGCACACAATACTCAAAGAGTGGTCTGACAAAGGTATTAAATAAGATTTGTATAACTTCCTTGACTCATACTCAATACACTTGGCTAAAGTCTGTTAAGGACCTCTGCAGTAACCCTATCACTTTAAGTGCAGTTAAGGTTTGGAGGTCTGTTCGTAATATAGAGGGCTTTGCTCAATTTACATCTCCTCTTACTCCCATTCTGCACAACCCAGACTTTCTCCCACACTGTCAAGACCAGGGCCTTAAAAGGTGGCACAGACAGGGGATAACAAAGCTAGGAGATCTATTTGAGGGCCAGATTTTATTATCCTTTTAGCAACGCTTTGGCCTACACAAATCTGAGTTTTTTAGATATCTACAGATTAGACATTTCATTACTAAAGACACTACATTAATGACCAATAATGCCATTTCACATGTGGAAAGAGTCTTGTCTTTACAGATAACTAGAAAGCGCATTTGTGTATTCTATGGAGCCCTAAATTCCTATTTATCTCTAACCTCCAGTGCCACGAAGCAAGCCTGGGAGAGAGACTTGGGCATCTCCATTCGCGATGTGGTCTGGCAGAGAGTGTGGGAGCATGCGGGAAAAATTTCCATTTGTAACAGAACTAAATCCACACAGCTTAGAATTTTACACCATACACATATAACACCTGTTCTTGAAAAAATACATCTCTGCTTTGCTGGAAGTGTGACACAGAGACTGGCAATTATATTCATTGTTTGTGGTCATGTATGAAGTTGAAACGGTACTGGTCTGGTATTGTAGATGAATTGTGTCTCATTTTCGGTATTCAAATTGAATTAGGCCCTATGTGCCTTCTACTGGGCCTTCCAGATTGTCATATAACAAATAACAATCACAAGCGGTTATTCAATTTACTGTCCTTTGCTGCCATGAAGAATATTTTGTTATTCTGGATCAAGGATACTGCCCCAACCAATAAATCGTGGCACAAATTGGTAATGGAGTGTATTCCAAAGGAATACATATCGTGTATGTTGCACTCCTCCGTAGACACCTTTCATAAAGTCTGGGACCCTTATTTAAATTATATTGGTTCTACGCTATCCTCCTCCTTATTAAAGGGGTTTCCTTAAGGGGCCTAACATTTTCTGGTACTTCATTTGAGGGAAGCCAATCTACATGTAACTTTATAGTAACCTTGTAGCTCCTATATCTAAGTATCTATTCTTATGATGCTGCCTGTATTATTATTATTATTATTATTATTATTATTATAATAAATTATTATTATTATAATAAATGTTTTTCTCCCCATTGGCTGTGGGAGGTAGGGGGGGAAAGGAAAGAATGGAATTTTCTCTTTTTTAAACCTTTTTTTTTTATCTACTCATCTGATTTGTCATGTTGTGCCTGAGTTGTGGTTTGTGTTATATATGAAAAAAAGCAATAAAAATATTCTTAAAAAAAAAATACACTTGGCTATATATTGCAAACATCCTGTTGCCCTTTTTTTAAACTGCTACAGCACATTGACTAGAACCTGAAAGGCTTTGATCAACAATTCGTCCCAAGTATTTTTTAACATGAGCAGATTCCAACCCAAGGTACCACCCATAAAATAATCCTGCCTTTTGTTTATATTTATATTTGTTTATATTATATGGGGGGTGACATGGCTCAGGCAGTAAGAGCAGTCGTCTGGCAGTCGGAGGGTTGCCTGTTCGATCCCCCGCCCGGGCTGTGCCGAAGTGTCCCTGAGCAAGACACCTAACCCCTAAATGCTCCTGACGAGCTGGTCGGCGCCTTGCATGGCAGCCAATCGCCATTGGTGTGTGAGTGTGTGTTTGAATGGCTGAATGAGAAGCATCAATTGTACAGCGCTTTGGATAAAGGCGCTATATAAATGCCAGCCATTTACCATTTACCATATTTCCAACGGGTGGAGCTATATTTAATTTCATTTGCCAGGTTTCTGCCCACTTCTGGGTTATGTTTAGGTTTTTCTTTCACCTTACAATGAACCTGAACAATGAACCCAATAGCGAGACCACAGAAGTTCAGGTTAAAGTCTTTATTAGCTTTGCAGCAGATCAGACTGGTAGGGGTTGAGAACCAGCAAACAGGTATAATGTAGTTTAAGCAGTTCATAATCTAAAGTCCAAGCAATGGTCCGGTATCCAGGCAAACATAAACAACACAGGCAATCCAAAGAATGGTCGCAGTCACAGGCAGAGAGTCGAAAACAATAAGGCAGTCGAAAGTCGGAAACAAAACAGGTCGAAAAACAGGAAATAAATGCTGGAGAGTGTGGCAAAAGCCCATGACAATCTGGCAACGAGTAGAACAAACAGAGGGGTTTAAATACACAGATATGAAGGGGAAATAATAATCAGGTGTGCAAAACAGGAGAGTGGAAATGAATGAACTCACAGACAGACTACGGTGAGTACAGAGAGTAATGGAAACGCTTATCCATCTATACATTCAACAGCTAGTCCCTACTCCCAGTTTCCCCTCGAGTCAAAAACTGTGGGTACAGATCCTCCTCTCCATGAGGCCAGCCAGTTCTCTACTGTATAGTAAATATAATCTAAAATAGAGTGAAAAGCAAACAGTATTTTAACAAGTTCATTAATAGAAATTTCATACCTATAGGCCTACTATTCTCTTAATTTATTGTTCTCCCTTTCTCTTTCCACTCATGCGTAGCGTAGTGGTTAAGGTAAATGACTGGGACACGCAAGGTTTGGGGTTCTAATCCTGGTGAAGCCAAAATAAGATCTGCCTTGAGCAAGGCCCTTAACTCTGCATTGTTCCAGGGGAAGATTGTCTCCTGCTTAGTCTAATCAACTGTATGTCGCTCTGGATAAGAGCGTCTGCCAAATGTCTGCCAATAATGTAATGTAATATAATGTGTGCATTTGTGTGTGTTCATGATAATGCATGATTGTCACCTTATGTGCACCAACCAAACCCATGCAATCACAATGCAGCCTCTTCCGATCTCTACTAACTGGAAGTAAGGAATTTGTGATATCTCTCTGTCAGACAGTTTTATGCTATGAAGACCTTTTTTTTTTTACTTTTGATACTACAAAACTGAAATGTCTACCTATTATATTTTTTACATAAAAGATGAGTGCAGTTTAAGAAAAGAAACTGTCACGTTTCAGGTCTGTCTCGCCATGTTTTATGTTTATTCATGTTGTCTTAGTCACGTAGTGTCTTCATGTATTATGTTAGTCTAGGTTCGTCATGTTTAGTTATGTTTCGTTACGATTTATTTTCTTGTCATGTTTAGTTATGTCTCGTTACGATTTATTTTCTTGTCATGTCTAGTTTTGTTTTCGTACGATTATATTCCTGGTTATGTTTAGTGGTTATCGTCTTAGTTTCGCGTTGTGTCATGTTTTGATTTATGTTTATTGTTACGTTAACTGGTCACGGTTTATGCATACACTTTTACATGTTTTTCCGCAAACCTTGCGTTCCGCCTTTTCTCTCTCTCTCCTTCTGTCATTCACTTCCGAATTGTTTCTATTTGTCTATTTACTAAAACTACTAACGCTAGATCAGGATTGAGTAGAGACTAACAAACTAATCATGTGTTCATGTTACCTTACGTTTCTCGTGCATGTCATTTACTAATTTACTAATGCTAGGGCAGGATAGGTTTATTACTAACGATTACTAATCTCCTTGTTAAACTTGTCATCCATCGCACCTGTTTTCCATTTCCTTGCTACGCTCTAACTAATTGTCTACACCTGTCTACACCTGCATTTATAGCCCAGTCGCGCAACTGTTCACTGCGAAATTGTCTGCCTCTGTTTTCCACGCAACTCTTGAGCATTTACTGTTTTGATTACACGTTACGATCCAAGCCTGTTTACCGACCATAGTTTATTGATTTCTGTTTTGTGACCATCGTTTGTTTTTTGACTACGTCCTCGCCTACCGTTTTTGTACTTTTGCCCCGCTGATTGTTTCATGGTTTCGACTCCCGCTTCGCCCACGACTACGCCTCTGCCTGCCGTCCGCCTGTTCATCTGCCCCGCTGACAGCTCTCCTGCTACCGGACCTCCCTGCACGTCTACCGACAACGAGATTGCCTCTTCCCTCGGCACCGTGCTTTTTGTTTGTTTTATATTTGTTTGGCTGGATCGTCGTGTATGGACTTTGCTTGTGTTTACTACGCTCCTGGGACTCGTCCCGAATAAAGCCCTAACGGGACTTTATTTAACTATTGTTTCTGAGTCGTGCATTTTGGGTCCAACCCCCACGCACCCGTCTCAGAAACATTTTCATGTTACATTTTTGTGTCTATAAGGACCAGAAAATACTAGTGTGCCAACCGACTCTGCTCTACCCTACCTACATATGGTACTTACACATTTTGTTTCATTGTACTTAGCACTGAAATCAAAGTAGTTACCTGATGATTACAGAAGTAGCTGTGTATGTACCCAGTAAATACTAGGTAATTAACAAGTAGTAAAATAAAGCATTACCACAAAAAGTAAGCAGTGTACCATGGTGTGTGCCTTAGTGTATCCAAACCAACCCAAAATGGCTAAATTGTGCTTTGCTGTAAATCATAATGTTGTCAACCGAATCATATTTTACTATAAAACAACAGTTCAATTCATAATTAAATTTTTTAGTTTTTATTTTAGAGGGAAAATACACATTCATGTCATCTCAGTGAATGTGTCAGGGAGTTAGCCAGGGGGGCTAGTTTCCTTCTGAGGTCCCTGGGCTGGATGTTTTTGCTGTGAGAGGAAACCCAGAGCAGCCGGACAGAACCCACGCGACCCAGGTGAGAATGGCAGGAGGGATGCAGGCCAGCAGGGACTCGACCCCAGAGACTCCGTGCCAACCACTGGGCCACCTTACCACCTGAGGCTCATTAAACTTACTTTTGCATCATTGCATCAAGCGCAAATGATTGGCATGTGTCCTGTAGGGGCCATGCAGAGACCTTTTGAGCATCGGGCGCTCACAGTGCGAAAAGGGCTCACAAAATAAGGTGCTCAGGCACCCAGAGGTCCCCCAGCCCTGCTTTTCTGGAAGTAGGCCAACAAACTAATGGGCTGGGAGAATTTTGTCTTTTGTTTTTGTTTTTTTGATTTGAGACACAAGGAAGGACACACCACATCTATTAAAACAACATTAAATCATAAATCTGAGCTTGAGTTGTTTCTGTAGCTCAATGTTTGATAAATGTAAGGCCACTGAATTACTTTTGTGAAGGATGTCAGGCTGGGACACAGAGACAGAGGATACCACTGATCTTCTGTTCATAATGCACAGTACAGCACATTGCAATACAAAGGCACATACAGTTAGATCTCCATGTGCTGTGGGTGAGGCTTCCTAGTGGAAGTGCTTGTGTTACGCAATGATGGTGACAGATGTGTGTGGTGTGTTGCCCTTCTGTGAATGGATAAATAAATAAATAATGTGTGAGGGACGCTATCTATATACTAAACTAATTGCTATGACTGTTAGTAAATATTATGCAAAATTACAGCAAAACATGTGCATTGATATTAATAAGGTAAGCATTATGAACACCAATATTCAGAAAAAAGCACTTAATTATAATTCAGGACAATACCATACATTTGCAAACATGTTAACGTGCATTCTCTGCAGTAGGGCTGCACGATGTATACCGTTTTTTTTGTTCCTGCAATATGAACCAAATTTAGTGAGCACATTTCCATGGTTGCGATAGCAAAATGGTTTTCATTTCTAAATTCATAAAGTTTATGGAGACACAGAGAGGAGAGAATTATGGGCCTCATCAGTAAGACGAGTAACTTTCACCCCAAGGAACATTTTGACCTTTACATGAAGTGCAGTCCGAAAGTATTTGGAAAATGGTATAAGTAAAAGTGCAGACTGTCACCTTTAATTTGAGGATATTTACACAGGTGATCCATGTAGGAATTACATGCCCTTTTTATACATTTTATACATGCCCTTTTTATACATTCATTTTAGGGGTCCAAAAGTAATTGGACAGTTGGCTTCTCAGCTGTCTCTGATTAGTCATGTCATGTGTATTCAATTCCTTCCTGAATGCAGGTCACTCTTGGCCTCATCTATCCACAAGACCTTTTACCAGATCTCTGCAGGCTCTTTTAAAAATAATAATAATAAATAATTAGTATAGAGTATAGAAATGAGGTAACAAGCATGAAAAGTCATCCATCAGCATGGGACAAGTGAAATACCTATCAATTCCAAGGAGACAAATGGTAATTGGCCTTCACAAAGCAGGTTCAGATAATGGATGGATGGATGGAAGTCTGGTAATGCATAATACATAAACGGTTAAACATACCACTTAGCACTGCAAGGGACTGTCAGAGCAAAACTAAAAAAGATTTAAAACATATGGCATGGTTGCAAATTTGCAAATTTGCAAAATCAGGGGGGCCAGAAAGAACCCAAGGATCAGAGTTTAAGAATAGCAGAGATTGGTTGCATATTGGGGTCACCAAGTCTCAAAAAGAACCATGAAAACAGCACCAGAATATTTTGGCAGAATATCTGGTTGCCTCTGCTAGGAAGCTCAGACTTTGTTCCAGACCACGTTCTGCAGTGACCTTTTCAGTCAATTAAATTCCATCCAAAACCTGTGGTCTGAACTGTAGAGGTAGGTCTACATGGAGGTCTGGTCATACGTCCCCCAGATGTGCTCTCTAATCTCATCATAATTCATAGGAAAAGACTCATGGCTGTCCTTTGTGCTTTGGTATTAACCCACGGGTGCCAATAATGGCAAAACTTTTTTTTTTTTTAAGGAGGGAAATACATGTTTTATAAAAATAAAATAAAAACTTTTGTTGATTCCATTGCATCATCAAAAAAGCACTCAAAATAAATCATGTTTCAATGACTGTATAATTTTGTTTTTTCATTATTTTATTTTATTTGCGATGCTTTTTTTCCTGGAAATAAACAGAAAGCTTTAGGATTTTGAAGTTACTTCAAAACTTTCCAAGAACTGCTTGAAGACCAAGGAAGAGCAAGGAGTGCTGCACAATCCACAGTCACCTCACCTCAACCCCACTGAACTTTAATTGGGGCACTTGAAGTCTGAAAAAAGCCAAGCATTCAGTAACATCACAAGATGCTCTTTGGAACATTGTCAAATAATACTAGGATGACATGTCCATGCCAGCTGTACATAAGTGCACATTGCAATTAAAGGTGGACATACCAAATACGAATCACTTTTCACTCAAATTGTTGTGCAGATAATATAATTTATAATGAAAAAGTTTGTATTAAATTAGAAAAGAATGCAAAATAGAAGCATTTTCACTAGTGGTCTCAGACTTTGGACCCCACTGTATATATGAAAGCATATTTGTATCATTTAGCGGCTTTTCTTATTTAAATATTTAATAAATGTATAAAACAATTAGCAAGTTAGCAAATATTGTCAAAATATACTAAAAATAAGATATAAACATTAGTCCTGCACCAACTTTGCATACGAATGTTTTGTGTGGGGTTCTTTTGACCCTTTGTAAAATGTAAGAAAATATACAACCATTTTTATTTTTATCTCAGATTCAGATTATCTTTGCAGATGATTCTGGTGACACTTTCTCAAACAGGTGCCAAAGTTTCACTTTCACTTGAAATTTTGGGCTTAGGCTAATGAGATGTTTCTCACAGATTATTCATATTTATGGATAAAAGGCTTGTCATTTTGGAAATATTCATATTAAAATAATTGTTTGTTTATTTCTGGCTCAATTAGACCCCAAACATAAAAGCAGTCATAAAATCGTAAATAATAGGAGGGTTAAAAGAAGCATTTGGAAGTTGTCAAACACTTTTTTTTTTCAGTTTGTAAAAATTCACCAAATAAAAGGTATTAGTCCATTTAAACTTACAGAAATATGTAATGTTTACATTTCTTCCTTGTAGTAGTTGTGTTGTCTGAAAATTAACAACACAAGCACTGTAAAAAGGCTCATTGGAATACAGTATCGAACATTTTCCATTGCATAAGTACAATGACCATAATGAAACTACATTAGTTTCAGCATGCAGTGTTTATTTTTCTCTAATTGGGGGTGGGGGGAGTGTGCGTGTGTGAGTGTGTGTGTGTGTGTGTGTGTGTGTGTGAGTGTGTGTGTTTGTGTGTGTGTGTGAGTGTGTGTGTGAGAGTGTGTAAATGTGTGTGAGAGTGTGTGTCTGTGAGTGTGAGTGTGTGTGTATGTGTGTGTAAATGTGTGTGTGTGTGGAGGAGTGGGTCAGTGGGAATTACCCAGTTTATCTCCACCACTGTCATTATGGGATTGGCTACATAAGGCTGTTCTCTGTCTACAGATCTGCATGCAAGTGAAACTCCCTGTTAAAGCTGTGATGTTGCTGCACGGAAAGTAAACACGGTTCACCGAAGACATTGTTCATGATTTGAGAGGTAACACTATTCTTCACAGAATCTCTGAAAAAACGGAATGTTGAATATCAATATTTGGAGAACAAAAATCACATGAAATTAATGTAAAAAATGAATTGATTTTTGTGGGTAAGTTTTTTTCTCTTTTTAATCTGACGGTAACACTGTACAATTAGGTTCCATGAATTGGCATGAAATAATGTCGTTGTTAACTCACTAACTACTGCGAAGTTAATATGTACAGCTCTGTTAATGTATTTGTACATCATTAATCCATGTTAACAAATACATTAGTTATTCACGTTGGAATAAAAAATTCAGCCAATATATTTGTTAATGGTTAATGAATTGTGTTCATCCTATGGTTTGCTAATATATAAATCATCATGTAACAAATAAGTTCGTTGTTAACAAATGCATTAACTAATTAAATTAATTTTATGCTTAATTAATGTATTTGTCCACTGATTCATTTTAACGACCACATGAGTTAATATCAATTAATTAATCTTATTTTAAAGTGACCAATCTGACTTAACCCTCCTATTATGTCTATTATTCAGTGTTTGACGTCTCTTAAAAACCAGTTCACCATGTTTTGACCTTCTGTGTAAAATGTGAGAAAATATACAACCATTTTTATGTTTATCTCAGATATCTTTGTGGATGATTCTGATGACACTTTCCCAAACAGGTGCCAAACTTTCACTTACTGTAAAATTAGATGTTTCTACATCTAAACAGATTTTTCATATTTACGGATAAAAGGTTAGTCATTTGGGAGACAATAAGGCACAAAGTGTCAAAACGTTTGCAATAATGTTGCGTTTATTTCAACTGTTGGGGTCAATTTAACCCCAAAAATAAAAGCAGTCATGAACTCATAACCTAACAGGAGGCTTAACTGATAATAGTACACTTACTTGGAATGACCTAATTTGAACGGGTAATGTAAATTCGAAATAATCTACTGAATGTTCTGCAGATAATAGATTAGATACCAAAAAAAAAACTGTCTAAAACATGAACACAAATAAAAAGTATATATAATATACACATATAATACGTGTACTGATATGTAGATATTTTTGTTTTCCATAGGTGTGACCTCAACATTACATTTCCTGCTCACCCTGCAATGTATAAATAAATACAGTTAAAGTCTATATTTCCACTAGTCATCCTGTTTAATGTCTTATTTTACTCTGTATAACTATGACTAACAATATTATTGCACTATACACTCATATCAGTGGCCTTTTCGAGAAGTGTCGACAAGAAGTAGTTCATATGGGACTGTAAAATAGTTCCAATTAACTTTAAAGTTAGGATTGTAAAATGAAACGTTCATGTTTGTAATATCTTATGACGTTCTGACTGCAGGGTGTGAGGAGAACCAGCAAGAAAGCAAAAGCAGCACAATGAGCTCAACGCTGTCTTCAAATGCAACTATTGTTCGTCCTGCAAGATTTTACATCAATGGACTTCACGGTGTTCCACACGTGAAGTACTATTACATATTTCTGTGTCTGGTGTATGTTGTGACAGTGATCGGAAACGTTTTCATTATGCTTGTTATATACCTCCAACGCACTCTTCACACCCCGAAATACATCGCCGTATTCAATCTGGCTGTGGCCGATTTTGGTGGAAGCAGTGCGTTAATCCCAAAGATAATTGACGTTTTTTTCTTTAAATCGCAATACATTTCATACGAGGCATGCTTCTCCACCATGTTTTTTTGTTTTCTCTTCATCCTCATACAGTCCCTGACTCTTCTTATTTTGGCATATGACAGATTAATTGCAATATGTCTTCCCCTAAGATACCACGCCATTATCACTAATATAGCAATGAGTAGCATGATAATGGGTGCGTGGGCTTTCTCATTGATATTGATTGGTTTTAGTACAGGTTGGGCCTCGAGGTTGTCTTTCTGTAATTCGATTGTCATAAATAGTTACTTCTGTGACCATGGCCCAACATATAAACTGGCCTGTGGCAACACAAACGTGAATAACATCATGGCCTACATTGGCTTCGTGGCTACACTCTGCGCACCTGTGATTTTGATTACAATCACTTATTTCTGCATCGCCCTTGCGTTGATGAGGATCGCGTCTTGGGCGGAACGCACCAAAGCCCTAAAAACCTGTATTTCCCACCTGATTTTAGTCACCATGTTTTACCTTCCCATAATAGCCATCAACATAGCGGCGGTGACCATCCCTGTCCACCCGAACACACGGATCATTAACTTGTCTCTCTCGGCCACAATGCCGCCTATGCTAAATCCCATAATATACACACTCAAAACAGAGGAGGTTGTGGAATCAGTGAAGAAACTCTACCAAAGATTCATGGGAAGGACGCCAATGGCCAAGAATTAACGAAGCTCAGCGGGCGGACAGCCATTATAAATGCTGTGCCGCACAACATAGCGAACCTCCCCTGACTGCAAAGCTAAATAGGGCCGTCTGTGGGAGTGAGCTCCATATAGCCTGGAGGTTCTCTCATTACTAAGATCTACATTGTGTACCTCGTCAATTTCAAAACAGAATACTCATTATTACATTCCATTACATTACATTATTGGCATTTGGCAGACACTCTTATCCAGAGCGACGTACAACAAAGTGCAAAGTGCATACTCCTAACCAGGACCAAGTGCACTGAAAGACCCTCACAATTTCAAGTGCTTAGAGTACAACAAAGATAAGGACTTGGGCCTATTTGATTAATCTGACGAATCTGACAAATAGCAGAACGCAATAGAATGATATACACTTACGTAGGGACAATAAACAGCTTACATAGCCAAACATAACTAGCAAAAATAGCATCCCAGTGAACAAGTTATGACACTATCGAGAACTGAAAAACAACAACTATCTATCAGTTTACAGAGATTGCAGGAAGCCAGTGCAGGGAAGAGAGCAGGGGGGTGACGTGGGAGTGTCTGGGGAGGTTGAATACCAGACGAGCTGCTGCTGTAGTCCAGGCGGGACAGAACCATGGCTTGGACCATGAGCTGGGTCGAGTAGGGGGTGAGAAAGGGGCGGATTCTCCGGATGTTTTATAGAAAGAATCTGTATGATCGGGTCATGTTCTCGGACAGAGGGACAGTCTGCTGTCCATCACCACTCTGCCCGATGCCATCACTGGAGTGTCCACGAGGGAAATGGAGAAATCAAGCAATCCAACCATTCCAACGATAGAGTATAATATGTAGAGACAGCAAAGGGATTTAAGGGATTGGAATGAGCCCCCTCTGGAGTTGAGAAACACTACATGGCTGTCTGCACCTTAGTAAAGTAATGTAGAAGAAGAGATTTAAACGGTAGCAAACACAAATAAATCACTTAACGGATTGACATGATTGTGCTGAACTGCCACATACAAGTAGCCTGTGTAGGATTCACCAACGGTTGGTGGAAACGACTGATATAAAGTAGCCTATAAGGATATTAAATTAACTGAAAAGCAATTTGATCTACGTTGACTACAATTTAAGTCAATCATATCATGCTCATATCATGCTGCTTAAAATACTCTACTCGGGAAGGGGCATTCATTATTCATTATTGCTCCAATGCCGTCCCCTTGAAACTGCTATTTTACTCAGTATAGCCTACTCATCCTGTTATTCATTTGGCAGAAAACATTTAATAAAGCGTTGATGTTTTTTGCATTTGTCCAATGCTCTTCTGTTTGAGTGTAATTAATCGTTTGGAATGTGTAACACTTTAATAAACATTTTTATGTTGTTCACTGTAAAGACTGCTACTGTTTTATTTATATTTTACAGTCCCATTGATCATCATTTTTAATATTTTATGCTAATATGGAATGTAAAATACCGTGCTTACTGTGTGACATGACCGAGACAAGTTCACTTGAATTAACGTATTTTTGCAGGTACAATATTTCAAACAAAACATACAAAGACAATGTTACATCCTACTGTACTTACTCATAAATGTGCAATAAAATGAATAATTAACCCTTAAACACGACTGAAAAAATATACTCTCTTCCAAAATGGGGACCTAAAATACCCTAAACCAAAATACATACACTTTATTAATGGCTTGATTAAATCAACAAAATCTTACATTAAAAATAATATATATAATAATAATAATAAAAAAAAATATTTTTATTTTTATGTAAGACTCTACATTATAACATTACATATACATACACCGGGGCACAGATGGTGCAGTGGGCAGCACTGACACCTCACAGCAAGGCGTCTCCCCGTGTTTGCGAGGGTTTCCTCCGGGTACTCCGGTTTCCTCCCACAATCTAAAGACATGCAGGTTAGGCTGATTGGAGAGTCTAAATTGCCCGTAGGTATGAGTGTGTGAGTGAATGGTGTGTGTGCCCTGCGATGGACTGGCAACCTGTCCAGCGTGTATTCCTGCCTTTCGCCCAATGTATGCTGGGATAGGCGACCCTGTTCAGGATGAGGTTAGGATAATGAATATATATATATATATATATACAGTGGTGTGAAAAAGTCCTGATTTCTTATTTTTTTGCATGTTTGTCACACTGAAATGTTTCAGATCATCAAACAAATTTAAATATTAGTCAAAGACAACACCAGTAAACACAAAATGCAGTTTTTAAATGAAGGTTTTTATTATTAAGGGAGAAAAAAAACCTACATGGCCCTGTGTGAAAAAGTGATTGCCCCCTAAACCTAATAACTGGTTGGGCCACCCTTAGCAGCAACAACTGCAATCAAGCGTTTGCGATAAATTGCAATGAGTCTCTTACAGTGCTGTGGAGGAATTTTGGCCCACTCATCTTTGCAGAATTGTTGTAATTCAGCCACATTGGAGGGTTTTCGAGCATGAACCGCCTTTTTAAGGTCATGCCACAGCATCTCAATTGGATTCAGGTCAGGACTTTGACTAGGCCACTCCAAAGTCTTCATTTTGTTTTTCTTGAGAGTGGACTTGCTGGTATGTTTTGGATCATTGCCCTGCTGCAGAACCCAAGTTTGTTTCAGCTTGAGGTCACGAACAGATGGCTGGACATTCTCCTTCAGGATTTTTTGGTAGACAGCAGTCTTCCAGGTCCTGAAGCAGCAAAACAGCCCCAGACCATCACACTACCACCAGCACATTTTACTGTAGGTATGTTCTTTTTCTGAAATGCGGTGTTACTTTTACACCAGATGTAATGGGACACACACCTTCCAAAAAGTTCAACTTTTGTCTTGTCAAACCACAGAGTATTTTCCCAAAAGTCTTGGGGATCATCAAGATATTTTCTGGCAAAATTGAGACGAGCCTTAATGTTCTTTTTGCTCAGCAGTGGTTTTCGTCTTGGAACTCTGCCTTGCAGGCCATTTTTGCCCAGTCTATTTCTTATGGTGGAGTCATGAACACTGACCTTAACTGAGGCAAGTGAGGCCTGCAGTTCTTTGGATGTTGTTGTGGGGTCTTTTGTGACCTCTTGGATGAGTCGTCGCTGCGCTCTTGGGGTAATTTTGGTCGGCCGGCCACTCCTGGGAAGGTTCACCACTGTTCCATGTTTTCGCCATTTGTGGATAATGGCTCTCACTGTGGTTCGCTGGAGTCCCAAAGCTTTAGAAATGGCTTTCCAGACTGATAGATCTCAATTACTTTCGTTCTCATTTGTTCCTGAATTTCTTTAGATCTCGGCATGATGTCTAGCTTTTGAGGATCATTTGGTCTACTTCACTTTGTCAGGCAGGTCCTATTTAAGTGATTTCTTGATTGAGAACAGGTGTGGCAGTAATCAGGCCTGGGTGTGGCTAGAGAAATTGAACTGGTTTGATAAACCACAGTTATGTTTTAACAGGGGGGGCAATCACTTTTTCACACAGGGCCATGTAGGTTTGGATTTTTTTTCCTCCCTTAATAATAAAAACCTTCATTTAAAAACTGCATTTTGTGTTTACTTGTGTTGTCTTTGAATAATATTTAAATTTGTTTGATGATCTGAAACATTTAAGTGTGACAAACATGCAAAAAAAAAAAAAAAAAAAAGAAGGAAATCAGGAAGGGGGCAAACATTTTTTCACACCACTGTATATATATTCCCAAAAAAACTGGTTCCACAAATATTGGCACTACTGCTTTAATACTTTGTGCAAACACCCCTGGAAAAGATGACAGCCTTTTCCTATAATTTGTAATATGGTTAGAGAACACATTTGGAGGGATTATTGACCATTCCTCCATGCAGAACTTTTCTGAATCATTGATATCTTTGTGTTACCCCCCTCTTTTGTTCAGTCCAGAGGTTTTTTTCATGGTAAAAGTGGTATGGTATGTTCAACTGTTTGTGTTTTTTTGTACCCATTACCTGACTTGTGATGGTCAATTGTCTTCTGAATTGACAGTTTCGTTTTTCCCATGCTGATGGTTGACAAAGGGATTCTGCATGGTTGTTACCTCAGCTAAATTGCGTTTTGGGCCCATGACCTATTCTCACAATTTGGAAAATTCAAGAAGGCCATCTGCAAATGGCATTTAGCCACAACCATTTTTCATAACTTCCATTTCATAATTTCCTCAATGGGAATTCCTACCTTTGCTGACTTTTTTGAGCGAAACTGCCTCAGTACATTCCAGAATGTAAAACTACAACACGGCCTTCCTGGTACATCATTTTACGTTTACCCATGTTTGCGTCTTCCAATGCGTCCCCTGGGAAACAGAGCTTCCCACACATGCAAGGCATGCCCTGCTGGAGAAACGGAACAAGGGGTTTAATCTTCGCCCTTTACACGTTTCTCCTGAGCGCCTCTTACAAACCCCTTACAATCCAATCAATTTGGGATACAGATCTATCCACTAGTAATGATGGAATTCCTTGGGATACCATTGGGAGCAATCTTGCATGTGCACTGTATCTAACAGTCATGACCATCAGCTTATACACTACAAGTCCCTTCACAGAATGTACATAACACCTAGAAAACAACACATTCTCCAATCTTTGAGTTGTGTCCTCAGGGGTCCGTATGCACCTTCATGTATATGTTTTGGGATTGCCCCATCAGTTTTGGAACCAAATGGCGGCAACATTGTCCAATATTGTTAACAGAGGTGTTCCATGCTGTCTCAGCAAATAATAACTGTGTTATTGCCACTTTCTTCCAGAAAATGGTTCCAATTTTTTCAATATAATTTGGGACCATGGTCTGAAGACTCTGAAATAAATGTTTAACTTTTGCACATTTTAATTGAATCATGACTGCAGGACAGATAACCAAAAAAATTAAACAACATAATCAGCCCCATTCGGCCTAAAATGCAATTATTGTGCAAAAATAAACAGGTTTTAACATGTTCCACATGCAAATTATTTTTTGTATTGTTTTGATGCGTGTACACACAAACATATATACACACAGTGAGGACTTTATGAGCTATTTATAAGATTTATTTTTTTGACTTATTAAGCCTTCTGCTGCTGTAGCCTATCCACCCAGAGGTTTGATGTGTTTTGTGTTTAGAGATGTTCTTCCACTGTTGTAATGTGTCACAGTCAAAGTCACGTTCTGATGATGGACGTGAACATATCCTGACCCGTATCTACATGATTGTATGCATTGCACTGCTGCCACACAATGGGCTGGTTATATAATTGCATGAATAAGTAGATGTTCCTAATAAAGTGCTCAGTGAGTGTATATATAAGGCCAAAATATATAATTGTACTAAAACATGAGCATTAGTAATGACAGGACATAAGTGACTTCTCAAACAAACAGATGGATCCTTTATTTTATTTTTGGTTATTCTCAAGAACTCACTGTGGTGATAGTTTATTCTAAGGCCGCACTGTAAATTCTGCTTCTCAGAGCTGTATACTTGTTCCACGCAGACCTGGGTCAAACAGATAATCACTTTGGATTCAGATACTTTTCTGTGCTTGGTTGATCTTGCCAAGAGGACCAGAAGGTCAGATTTGCATTTTGTGAAGTTTGAAGAGTATTTAATCGCTTCCAAATACACCAGACAAGCTCAGTAAATCCCAGAAAAATATTTGAATTCAAATTCAAATATTGTTTTTGACCCACACCTGGTTCCAGGAGACAAACCTTAACCATGATGCGTACAATGGACATGATATTAACCTGAGAATCATTTGAAATAAACAAAATTTAAAAAACGAAAACAAATCAGACTTAATTTCAAATTTGTAACTGCTCAAATGTATGTCAAAATAGAAAGAGGAGAGAAGCACTTCATCCATCATCCATTACATTACCATACATTACATTACATTATTGGCATTTGGCAGACGCTCTTATCCAGAGTGACGTACAGTTGATTAGACTAAGCAGGAGACAATCCTCCCCTGGAGCAGTGTAGGGTTAAGGGCCTTGCTCAAGGGCCCAACGGCTGTGCGGATCTTATTGTGGCTACACCGGGATTAGAACCAGCGACCTTACATGTCCCAGTCATTTACCTTAACCACTACGCTACAGGCCGCCACGCAGAAGAAAAGGCCATATGAAAACTATTGGTATATGGCATGCCAAAAACTTTCACACCACTGAGCAAAGTCACAAGAAAGAAAAAGTAGTTTCAGACACGAAGTCAGGTCTACTAATTGACCTGTGCTGGTTTCTGCTTGGCGAGTTGCTCCTTCCTTGCGCTCTGGAATGTCAACATGCACTCCTTAAAGGCCTGCACCTGGGGCTGGCACTTCCGCCAGTCCTGGCGCTCCGCCATGCACTCCTGCACAGCGTAGTGGAGCTCCGCGCATCCCGTCCTGGAGATCATCTGGTCGACCGGGTCCTCCTCGTCCTCGCTCGGTCTGCTGCGGTCGTGTGGCGAGGAGGACGACGACGACGACGCCATTACGACTCGATTCGCTTTGACAAATTGAGGGACAATACATTAGTCATTGGCTCAGTAAAAGCTTTCAGGGAAATGTCATAAATGTATTCACATGCAGAGTAAATTCTAATTTGTAGTTTAAGCCTATGTAAAATAATGCCAACATAAAGTGGAATTGCTTTGCATTTGTAAACAAAATACTTCATACAGCTGTCCTCTTTAGGGGTCCTATCCAGTGACAAGGCCCCTGAAAGCCTGCTAGCCTGTTATAAATAAAATATTTAGCTATTATATTGAGATCAGCTCAAATGTGCACGTCATCCTGAACAGTATTTTATTCTAGGTTTTTCAACTTTTGTAGGCATTCGACCTAGCTGGTGTATACTGAACGCCAGAACGTTACCGCTGATTAATAAAAGCACAATATTGCAGTTACAAGGCACAAGCTTTCCTGGCTCTCAAACGTCAAAAATATGTTAGCCCAATTGCTAACGTGAGCTCAGATCAAGTTGTTGAGTCCCAGGCTGAAATCCAAATTTAGCTAATAAGGACGCCTAGTAAAAACATGTTACAGTTTCAGCTAAAAGTACAACATTCAACTGTCATTATTTTATGTTTTTTTTCGAAAGCTAGGCTATATGAAAGTACCTTTTCGCTTCTAGTTTTGAGTTCGTGCATCACAGTCTGAGAATGCCCTCCACCACGGGGGGAGATTTAGGGAAAGGACAAGGAAGTGTGTCACTTGGAAACACGTCCTTCTTTCCGGTTGTTTCAAACAGAGGTGATGCCTGCAATATATTTAACAAACGCACGAGGGCAGTATGTTCAAGCAGATTGCCGATTTAAAAAAATTGCTTAACACAATAAACGAGATGATAAATTATATTTATGCTTTCTGCACAATGACCTCTGTATACCTTTACCGAAATATTTCTTCCTGTGCACACTGACAATCTGGCTGTCTGATCATGTTACCTGTGTGTCAAAGAGGTTTACTCATAATATTTTAGTATTTTAGATTCAATAAAGAACTGTGTGACATTTACAACACCAAGTTGTGGTTTGAAAGCATCAAGGGTCAGTCTCCTACTCTACTTTATCTAGTTAATATAACTTCATATTTACTGTTAGTGAACTCACATTGTTCACACATTTTTTTGTTTTTTTGTTCTTGTGCAAGATTGTGCAGGTGAAGATTCCCAGTTCTTAAGTTTCTCTTTAATAGAAGAAATCCCCCTTTCTCATAAGCTATTGTGTGTTTAGGGTCACATTAAAAAGAGGCATGCACACACACACACACACACACACCATATGACTTGGATGATAGGCTTGCATGTACATTGATGCATGGAGAATTGGTTCCACCTAGTGGACCAATGATAGAGCTACAACTCCAATTGTTGATTGCGACGTTTATGTTGCTGGTTCCTGGAGGGTTGTTGTGCATGCAGGCTATTGCTTTGAGTGCTGCTTCTTTATACTAATGTATTTTAGTGACTATGTTTTGTGACAATTTGATTAGGATTTCATTTCACTGAATGTGGAAGTCAGTGCAGTCCTGTCCTTCAGATTATCCCACACACACAAACGAGCACACACATGCACACACAGACACACATACATGGACACATACACGCACATACAGACACACACACACACACGCACACACGCACACACGCACACACGCACACACGCACACACGCACACATACACATGCATTCACACACATACAGACACACACACTCACACACGCACACATACACATGCATGCATCAGACATATAATAAGACAACAATAGAAGTACAAGGCAAAGAATAAAATAAATTGTGCATGCCATGCACACACATACACACACGTCTTGTATTATTTTATCTGATGTTACATTATAATGACTTGTTTCATTTTTGTTTTATTATTGCTTGCATAATTTGTTTGGGTGAGATGCCTTTATAATCCCCCATGGGGTTTTTATCTCACCTGCACAATTTGTTTTATTCTTTGCCTTGTACTTCTATTGTTGTCTTATTGTGCTAATAAATAAAACATAAAACATAAAACATGCACACATACACACACACACATGCACACAGACAGAAGCACACCCAAAGTATATATGCTACAGCAGGTTATACCCACAACTATTTCAATACAGCAGTGTATACAGGTCTTTCCCCAGATTATTTAATAGCAGAATTTAGCATGAACTCGCAGACGCAGTCTTCCATTCCCACTAATGGATAAACAAATTTGCCATAACACAGTGCCTATGATAGCCATGGAATATGCTCAAATATATGGGGGAAATTTGGACTATTTTGTAAATATTATGAATATATATTTCACACCAGAGTAGGAAAATGTTCTTGTTCTTCAAAGGTGGAGCCATGAGAAAACCATGCACCTGTGTCTGCCTGCAATATACTGTATATTTAACAAACGCTGCAATATATTTTACAAACGCAAGAGGGCAGTATGTTCAAGCAAATCGGCTAAATCTTCTGACGACTTAGTGCCTTTGAAGCATCTTCACAATGCCGTTTTACTTATACAACAAATGAAATGATGAGTAATATTCATGCTTTCTGCACAAGGAGCTCGGTATCTTTTACTGAACAACAACTGTTGTTGTTGTTATGATGATAATAATAATAATAATTTATTTTACCTGTGCAATACAAAGCCAAAATGTCACATAGGTGAAGTTCCCAGTTTATTTATCTAATATATATATATATATATATATATATATATATATATGTCTTTATGGTAGCATTAAAAAAGAGTCTAAGTGACAAAGGACGTTCAGGCCCTGATAAGAATTTATAGCTCAACACAGATGTTAGTTCATGGAACTGTGGCCTTGAGAGCTATTTATTCATACTTATGTATTTTCAGTGAATATGTTGGTTATTTGCTCCATTTACAGGATTTTCCCCTGTTAAATAGGATTTCACTGAACATGCAGGTCAGTGGACTCCTGACTTCCAAATCATCATCATCATCATCATCATCTCACACACACACACACACACAAAGTATATATCTGTCTATTACACAGACACACAGACACACACACACACACACACACACACAGAAAAACACGCACCACCTCTTACTATTTTGGATTACAGTCCAAGATAATTACAGACAGTTTGCTAAAAATGTTTTAGAAAAGTGGCTAATGATTCATACTTATGTAGTTTCAGTGAATATGTTGGTTATTTGCCGTCATAAATAGTCGTCTCTGTGAGAACGAAAGTTGAAATCCTAGAGAAGCTCAGCCCCTCGCCCCCTCGGCAGCCAAAGTGCCACCAGGGGAGGAGAAGGAGAAAGAAGAACAGAAACATGGCTGCCACAATATGGACAGCAAGCCAAACTCCGCGACCCGGAGGGGAGAAATGAACAAAGAACACTGCACCTCGGAGGACCTCCACCACCAGGAGGAGTTCGGGGAGAGGTGAGGTGAAAACGGGAGTCGGCCCAAATGGCCAGGACTGTGCGTCTCAGGGTAGGACACTCAGAACAGGGCAAGGCCAGGTCTCTGTGTCTCAGGGTGGGAAACTCAGAACAGGGCGAGGCCAGGTCTCTGTGTCTCAGGGAGGGAAACTCAGAACAGGGCGTGGCCAGGACTGTACGTCTCAGGGCGGGAAACTCAGAACAGGGCGAGGCCAGGTCTCTGTGTCTCAGGGTGGGAAACTCAGAACTGGGCGAGGCCAGGACTGTGCGTCTCAGGGAGGGAAACTCAGAACAGGGTGAGGCCAGGCCTGGGCGACAGAGAAAGACAGGGAGCAGTAGGACCCAACTCTAACTCTAGGACATTCCTGCGTTTCTATTCATTTTAACAGAAAATCAGTCGTCCGACTACCTCTTTACCTGCTCTGTGCTACTGCCAGAATGAGACAACAAAGGCCCGAGCACAGAGCAAGCCGGCCTTAAATAGGGTAGCCACACCTGTAATTAATACCGGGTAATTAGGTCTGCCTGTTGCAGGAGGGAAATAGCATCCCCAGAGCGCCCTCTGGTGGCCCTGAGAGGCAACACCCAGAACAGACATGCTTACTATGGATAAGAAAGATGTTGGGGTTAATGGTTTTTTGTGATATTGATTAGTGTTGTAGATTGGGGGGATATTGATTGTGCAATGCCCCCTGTAGAAGTTTGAGGAGATCTAATGTCTAATATGATTACTTGTTAACAAGTATGCCTAAACATTGTGCATTTTTTGGCTGGAGCAATACGGCTCCTAGCTAGCTGGCTAGTGAACTCCTCGCCCAGTGATTGAGTTGGGAAACCTGCATATTATCATAGCCTATGCATTGTATTCATAGCCTGACAACCTACAACAATTGAGCTGTCATGCCTCTTTTCTGTGCTTGCTGGTCAGCTATAGGCCTGGCTAGTTTGGATGTAATTTGCTTCAGTGACCGCCTGTTTCAGCCACCCTGCCTGTCAGCCCTGTCTGAGCTAATCGCTGTTCATGGTTATGAAATCTCCCAAGACCTACTTTCCCAACAGCCTAACTCGTACAATCCAACACAGTGTACACTGTAAAATATCTAGACCAAAAGGTGCAGTGTTTGTGTATGAGTGTGTGTGTGTGTGTGTGTGCGTGTATGAGTGTGTGTGTGTATATGTGTGTGTATGAGTGTGTATGTGTGTGTGTATGAGTGTGTGTATGTGTGTGCGCGTGTGTGCGTGCGCGTGAGTGTGCGTGAGTGTGTGTGCGTGCATGTGTGTGTGTGTGGGTGTGTGTGTGTGCGTGTGCGTGCGTGCGTGTGCGCGTGCATCAAAGGGGAAGAGGGGGCCAAAATAAATCTCGCACAGGGGCTCATAATATCAGCCTGGCTCCCCCACGATTGCAGCTGCACAATTTCACCGCAAATATGTACATCTAAATGTGGCTTGTACAACACAAAAACAAAATCTTCCTGATTATTTGGCTGAAACCGGCAATGAGCTGAACCAGTGAGAAAATGAACCTATTAACCACCTCACAGGTAGACCTGAAACAGCAACGTATTTTTTCCACAGGTAGGCTCGTATGTTACCTGGTAACTCTTTGGGGACATTGTTATAATTTGAACACTGTATAATGCCAGTGGTGAATGGACTAAATCTGTGAGGTTAGTGTACTCATAATCACCCATAATGACAGCCAAGGCTTTGCCAGTTTTTTAAAATTTTATAGTAGTTTGCAAGTGTGGCTACCTGCACAAATAGCCTGCTCTTTCATAGGGCAGGTGTGGCTGAAACTCAATTTCTAAAGCCTGCAGACATGGTGAAGTGATTGTTTTATTGTTCAACCCGACATTAGAATTGGCAAGATGTGTGATCCAAGTGACTTTGACCGTGGTATGATTGTCGCTGCCAGATGTGGTGATCCCAGCGCTCAGAAACAGCCACCCTCCTGGGATACCCGCACACTACAGCCCTTAGAGAGGATGGCGGAAATAACAAAATACATCCAGCAAGCAGCAGATACGTTGCTGAAAACATTTCATTAATGAGCGAGGAACAGGAGAGAATGGGAGGACCTGTGCAAGCTAACAGAAAGGCCACTACTGCTCAAATAGCTGTTTGTAAGAGTGATGGGCAGAAGGTAATCTCTGAAGGCACTACACATTGAGCCACAGTCCTTTCACACATATAATTTTATCAGGTTGTAGAAATGTATCGGACACCTCATTAAAAACTCATAATAAAACACATCAATTCACCGGTTGATATTAATGACTCTGCCTAGTGGGTAGTCCTCTTAGTATGCTGGGAGTCATTGATATTATACACTCAGTGAGCACTTTATTAGGCATTTATTGGGCTTATTTATTAGACCTATTAAGTCTTCTGTTGCTGTAGCCTATCCATTTAGGGGTTTGATGGTTTACTTGCTCTTCTGCATACTACTGTTGTAATGCGTGGTTATTTGCATTACTGTCACCTTCCTGTCAGCATTGACCAGTCTGACCATTCTCCTCTGACCTGTCAGTAACAAGGTGTTTTTGCCCAAAGAACTGCTGCTCACTTGATGATTTTTTTTTTTTCATCATTCTCTGCAAATTATAGAGACTGTTGTGTGTTATTTAAATATTTGCATTAACACACTGGTTTACAGGTCTACCTAATAAAGTGATCACTGAGTGTATAATGTCTCCTAGATTAGCACCGATTAAGCATACAATAGTCCTGTTTGCTTTCTTTAATTTAATTGATGTTTAACTTTCATATAGCATGGAACTGAGTGGTGTACCAGGTTCCCTTGGGGCCACCGCAGCACACTAAACAAGCAATTAGTCAGAGAAACGAATACACCAAATGAAGGCAACACGGTGTAAAACAATAAGGTACAGGCATACAATGTCTTCCTTGTTTAATTTCAATCACATGCATATCCTGGACTGAATGAAACATGACATGCACCAATAAACCAAGTTGGCCTTCCTGTTTAAGTAAAGATTAACATTACATAAAAATTACTGTAGTGATTCACTCCTTTCTCTAACGGCGCGGTAACACGCTTTCACGTGCTCTCATCGAAGAGATGCCGCACAGACCCCCAACAGCGGCACATCCCAAATTACATTTACATGAGAATTTTAAAAGCCACCGGCTTCCAGTCATCATTGAGGAAAGGAAAACACCATGGGCCGACTCTACGCCTGCCCTCCCCACGCTGCGACCTTGACTTTTTGGAGCATAGCCAGTATTCTGTTCTTGATTTCTTTGGTTGCCAGGGAATATACAATGGGATTCAGACAGGGCGGTATGCATGAGGCTAACGACAAGCTCACCATTCTGATATCCGGATCGACGCGGAATAAGAAAAGTCCAACTATGAACAGCGTTAAGATTGGCACATAGAAAATCGCAACAAGAATGAGATGCTCTGTACACGTTGCAAGTGCCTTGTACCTGCTCTCCACATTTTTCATTCTAAACACGGCTGCCAGAATACTCACGTATGATATGACGATGAAACTAAGTGGCCCGAACAGAATAATTAAACTCAGAGCTGTGGCAGTAGCCCACTGCAATCTGTGATCATTGCAGGACAGTCTGAACACAGGGGCGTAGTCGCAAAAGTAGCTGTCCACGTTGACAGAATCACAAAAAGACAGTCTTGTCATGATTACAGTAGTGAACACATTGATGCTTATACAAATCGACCAAAGAATCGCTAAAATACTGACCATGCGTGTGGGAGTGTTGATTGAAGTATGCCTCAGTGGGAAACATATGGCAATCAATCTGTCATAGGCAAGTACACCGAGGGAAAATGACTCTAGTGATATAAAACAGTAATAAAAGTACATCTGTGTCAAACATGCGTTGTAGGAAATAAAGTTATCTTTCGCGAGAAATTTCTTGATCATCCCAGGAATAATGGTTGTGCTGATCCCCAAATCAACAACCCCTAAATTAGCCACCGCAATATACTTTGGAGCGTGCAGCCGGTGGTCTGTCCAAATGATGGAGAGGATAAATAGGTTGGACAAGCCCGTTACAATATAAACGATGGTTAAGAAAATGATATATAAATGGGAAAACTGTAAAGACGTAAATCCGACAATGTAAAATCCTTTCGGCCAAACGATGGAGTCGTTCAAGTTGGACGTCCCGGAAGCCCCCATTTCGGTCATCCGCTGCTGAGAACCGTCGGCGTCAAATGACATCCCTGAAAGATACAGCACACCCAGAGCATCACAGCATCCTAGCAGGCCCACGCCTCTATAGAAGTTCATCAACGTACACTTCTGTAAAGGTTTACGATATGGAACATTACGTATGGACGTAAATAGTCACTTCATATGAATTGTGTTACGTTGATTTCGCAGCCTATACGTTTATTATGCAATCGACTAATGAACTTAAAAAATAATAATAAAAAATTTAAAACGATTGACCTTACAGCATAACAACGCCTTGGGGCGCTGTGTTCAATCTTACCAACACATTTCCAGCCCATGATTCCCATTTATTAGTGAATACACTTCTGTTATAACACTTCTGCAGACATCTTTTATAAGAACTTGTATGAGTGCAGTGCATCTGAGGTGCAATTTGGCAGATGTAGATGTATAAAATGAATTGTGGAGAGTGGGTTGCTTTTTTTCTGTGTGTGCATCCAACCTCTCAGGACTCAACGCCCCGAACCAAGTGCTTGGGAGCCAACGACACAGAAGAGTAAAATTGCCAATTAACTTGGCTCTTCGCGCGTTTCATCGGTTCTATTCTTTTATTTCTGACGTAGTAGTTCCTGACAGGAAATAAAATGAATTAGTGAAAATTAATTAATTGTTTGTTCAATCTATTCCGAAATTACCTTCCATTCTTCGTTTTACACAGCTAATAGGCACCCGTCCCTTTGGTCAGCTGAAGGGGTTGTTTAGCAATAGACGCAACTTGCTTTCCGACGCAACTACACATCATTTCAACAACACTAACATATTCTTCGCTAAAAATAAGAATCCGGGCCAAACACTTCGACCCATATACCAACCTGAGGCTCGTGTATCCATTGAATTGTATCCAAGATTCACACTCAACCGTTTCCCGCGTCTGCGCCGGAACACCCGATGGATGGACTCGCCGCACAGAGAGCTGTTGAGCAAGCCCTCTCTCGAAACATGTATCTCATCCAATGGGTGGACATATATATTTTGAGGAACTCTTTAGGGACGTCATTAAAATGCGAAAACTGCGCTTCCTTTAAGTTGTTATGGCATAATTCCCATCGGTACGTGAGGTAAATTAGCCGGGTTGTAGTTTCCCTATAATTACCCATACCAGAATCTCATAATATCATCCCGATAACGTAATATAATTGGCCGTCGATATACAGTGGATAGAAAATGAATACACCCCCAGAACATTTTTTCAGATTTACTTGACATATAGCCTGTAATTAAAGTGCAATTAATCTATGTGTTTTTTCTACAAATCTACATACAGTACTTAACCTTCAAAGTGATAAACCAATGACATTTTTTTTTAACAATGAACAATTGCAATAAATTGGTTTGATAAGTATCCACCCGCTTTACTGAATCATCCCATAAACTCTCAGGAAATGGCAAATTTCCTTCAAGATCAAACAATAGGTAATTGCCCCACACCTGTGTGAAATCACAGCAATTATCTTGATGACATGAATAAAAACAGCTGTTTACCATGGTCCCTTAGTATGCAAGAGCAGTCTCACTGAAAGGCAGAAGCATGGGCTCCAAAGATCTCGCAAAAGAAGTCCGTGACAAAGTTGTGGAAAGGTACATATCAGGTGAGGGATATAAGAACATTTCTAAGGCTTTGAAAATACCTTGGAGCACTGTTAAGAACTTAAGACCATAATTATGAAATGGAAAGTGCATGGCACCACTCAGTATGCCAAAATCAGGGCGTCCATCTAAACTGGATGACTGGGAGAGAAGACAACTGGTCAGAGAGGCTACCAAGAATCCAATGGCAACATTGAAAGAGCTCCAGGATTTTATGGCCAACAGAGGGAAAATTGTCCATCATACAACTATATCAAAGATATTGCACACATCTGGCCTGTATGGAAGGGTGACAAGAAAAAAGGCATTTCTCAAAAAGGTCCACCAGGAGGCCTGCTTGAAATTTGCAAAAGAACACCTTGGGGAACCTGCAACAAACTGGCAGAACGTTTTGTGGTCTGATGAAACCAAAATGTAACTTTTTGGCATGAATGCCAAACGCTATGTTTGGCGAAAATCCAACACCGCTCATCATCAAAAAAACACCATCCCGACCGTGAAGCATGGTGGTGGCAGCATAATCTTATGGGGATGTTTCTCATCTAAAGGGACTGGGGAACTTGTCAACATTGAAGGGAGGATGGCTGGGGCCAAATACAGGGGTATTCTGGAGAAAAACCTGAAGACGTCTGCAAGGAGACTGAGAATGGGTCCAAAATTCATATTCCAGCACGACAATGACCCAGAGCACAAGGCCAAAGCTACCACTGAGTGGCTTGTAAAGAACAAGGTGGATGTGCTGGAATGGCCAAGCCAAAGCTCTGACCTAAATCCAGTTGAAAACTTGTGGAATGACTTGAAGGTTGCTGTCCATCAGCACAAACCTCTCCCAACTTGAACAGTTCTGCAAAGAGGAGAGGGGGAAGATCTACAAGTCCAGGTGCGCCAACCTTGTGCAGAGCTGCCCAAAATGACTGGTCGCTGTAATTGCTGCCAAAGGCACTTCCACCAAGTATTGACTCAGGGGGGTGTATACTTAAAAAAATTAGGAAATTTCAGTTTTGTCCATTAAATGCACTCTTTTTTTCAAATTAAAATAATTTCACTGCATTCATATGGTATGTTGTGTTCTTTGGGTCAGGGAAAAACAAGTCCCATTTTAATCCATTAAATTTACATTCCGTGACACAACAAGACATAAAAATATTGAAGGGGGTGTATTCATTTTCTATCCATTGTATATCATATTAGCAGGGTCCGGATTTGGCTGAGCTCCAACTTGTTTATGTTATTTCTTTCTTCTTTTTTTTTTTTTTTTTTTACATAAGATTGGAGCCATTGCCGTAGAAGACAAGGTATCACACGTGAATTTGAAATGCTGTTTTTTTTTTTTTTTTGTAAATGATGTAATTTATTGGCTATTTCATGGTTCATGTACAATATATTAACCAGAGAAAAGGATGCCTTTTTGTTTATATGTTTATATGACTCAGTGTTTGGTTAAGTACATGAAAATCTAAGGCACTGAGACCTCCATCAGACTTCATTTGTTTCTATATAACATTACATTACATTAATGGCATTTGGCAGATGCTCTTATCCAACGCGACATACAACAATGTGCAAAGTGCATACCCATAACAAGGGATAAGTGCGCCGAAAGACCCTAGAGGGAAGTACAATTTCAACCGCTACCTGCACAACAAAGATAAGGACCAGGGCCTATTTGATCATCTTTTTTATTTTAAATCGTAATACCTCAACACGCAAATGTATGAACAAACCGTTTACCTAGCCAAACAAAACATTCTAAAACACAAGTAGCTAAATGTCACAGGTAAAGACAACAAGGAGGTAGGTAGGGACAGGGAGAGGATAATAGTTGTTTGTATACACTGTTTTTATAATAGTCATTCTAAATATTCTGTTTAGTTTAGGGTAGGCTATATCTAAGCGATAACTCACGACAGGCAGTGGAAAACTGTTCGGCCTAGATGCTAGCCGATGCCGTCAGTCACCTTGCAACAATGCTGCCCATAATTGGCTGCAGGGACGCAGAGAAACAGACTACCTCACCTTCCACGCGATTCAGAAACGATCCGGACAAGTCTTCATTTTCATACAATCTATGGTCTTCATTTGCGAAAATGTTTTGTCCGTAAGCAGGCAGAATTGCGAGAGCTTTAGGGTAATCTAAATTTGGAAAGCAGAGCAGCGCTTCTCCAAATAATAAAATGAGTATACCTAACGTGATCCCACTAATGTTGGACAGTTTTTCAGTGCTTGCATAATGGGAACATTAAGAAGGCATAAACTCTGGTTTGCTCACACACGGTTGCTTGCAAGCTACAGCGAGCGGGTTAGGCAGAACTTTCGAGTTCACTAACGTTGCATAGCAACCGCCTGGCATTACCTGCCAGCAGCAGGAACAATTTTCTTGTAATGAAATTGGTCATAAATGATCTGTTGTAATTTGATTGTGTCTATGATATCTGTGTTATTATGTTTGATAACCGTTTTAAAAAAGAAATACTCGCAATGGTATATAGACATCCGCCGTACGTCGGGCCGAACAACGCCCCTTAGCTGTGATACAACAGTTATAATCTACCATGATCTTGCACGAGAAACTATTTTAAAACTGTGTAGACCAACTCACTTTCAAGTTGGAATGAAATAAACACTTAAATAATTTATTTTAGCATTTGATTGAACTGTATGAACATTGCAGTAAAAACGTAAAGTCATTTGAAACTAGAACCCGGTGAAGTTTTTTTTTAACCTTTATTTAACCAGGCAGGTTAGCTGAAAACAAAGTCTCACTGACATTGACGGGATATTACAGTCACACAAGCAGACTACAAACCAATAAAAAGAACTTGAGGTAAAATAACAATTGAGACAGTTCACAACCTAAAGTTTAAACACATGGTAATAATGGGTCACGGGTGCTGGTTGGGATCTCCAATTCCCAGTAAAAAGCAATTCAACTTCATTACATTGAACCTCATGCGCAATTGAGGCCTAGCACAAAGGTCTTACATTTGCTAATGTACATTTATGGGTATATTTTGATCTACGCCTGCCCTGCACACATGGCTACCTTGGCTTTATGGAGCATAGTTAGTATTCTGTTCTTGATTTCTTTGGTTGCCAGGGAATATACAATGGGGTTCAGACAGGGCGGTATGCATGAGGCTAACGACAAGTTCACCATTCTGATATCCGGATCGACACGGAATAAAAAAAGTCCAATAATGAACAACGTCAAAATCGGCAAGTAGAAAACCGCCACTAGAATGAGATGTTCTGTGCAAGTTGCAAGTGCCTTGTACCTGCTCTCCACATTTTTCATTCTGAATACAGCTACCAGGATACACACGTATGATATGACGATGAAACTAAGTGGCCCGAACAGAATAATTAAACTCAGTGCTGTGGCAGTGGCCCACTGCAATCTGTTATCGTTGCACGACAGTCTGAACACAGGGGCGTAGTCGCAAAAATAGCTGTACACATTGAGAGAATTACAGAAAGACAGCCTGCTCATGATTGTGGTGGAGAAGAATATAATACTTACACAAAATGACCAAACGGTGACTAAAATACTGACCATGACTGTAATTGTGTTGATAGAACTCTGTCTCAGTGGGAAACAAATCGCGATTAACCTGTCATATGCAAGTATACTGAGGGAAAACGACTCTAATGAGGCAAAACAATAATAGAAAAACATCTGTGTCAAACATGCGTTGAAGGAAATAAAATTATCCTTTGCGAGGAAGGCCTTAATCATTCCAGGAATGACTGTTGTATTGAACACCAAGTCAACGATCGCCAAATTAGCCACTGCAATGTACTTTGGAGTGTGTAGGCGATTATCTATCCATATAATGGAAATGATAAAGGAGTTCGACAAAACTGTTACAATATAAACGACTGCGAGGAAAATTAAATATAGATCAGCAAACTTTAAATACGTAAATCCGATAATGTGAAATCCCACTGGACGAGTTACGTTTGTGATCGAAGCTGCCAGAATCCCCATTTCACGTGTGTGGCGTTTAGAACGCGCCTGCTTTTCCTCTGTGTCCTGAGAGAGAAACACATGAATGCCAATCAATAAACACACGTGAGAGACTCGACAAATGATCAGTAGCCATTACCTAATATACATTAAACTTTTAAACATTTTATAGACACTCTTATCCATGCGTAACAGATTCGGTTACATTTTGTTCATACAACCTATGTGTGTTGTCTGTTTCAACTGAAGTCCAAGGCGTGTACCCTTTCAATGCTACCTGGTCCACAGCCCAGCTTTGAAGCGAAGCAGCCGCTTTTGAATTATAAACTCATTCCCATAACAATTAGGCCTATGTCACCCCGAGGAGTTTGGGATGACGGTACACGTTGCAATTATAATTATAATTATATTAGTGCATTATTAAGACAAATGTCTAAAAAATATATCACTTGTATATTAAGTGCAAAATAAGTTTTAAAAACAAACTATTCGGTTCAGAGAAACGGCTGCGCCACGGACGATTCATTTTTTTAAATAAGACTATCAAATACTGAGCTTATAGTATTAAAACACATACATGCAATTTCATAATAATAATAAAACGAACCACGTAAAAAGAGAACCAACCTGTGGAGGTGATGTTGCATCCGTCTTTGGCGTGACCGTCTTTTCCTCTCCTTGTGTCGCTTCTGAATTGTTTAAAACATGACACCGTCTTCAAAACACAGACTATTATTTCAGCCGCTACATCCAGGCATAATTCAGTTAATAGGCCTATGAAACAGAATAAAGGAGAAGAGCACAATCCCGCCCACCCTAAAGGCTATCTTTACGTCTTCCATAAAACTTCCACTTTAGGTGAGCAGCAAGTAAAGCGGCGGACCACTGACCTCCAATCGCTGTTGTAAGTATTTAAATCAGGCATATTTAGGCCTGCGTCCAGCCTGGTGTTGACAATATTGAATGGATACGTATCTCTGTCGGTAAATTTACGCCTATTATACTTGCTGCGGATATTCCATATAGGGTACATCTCTAATTTACACACATCCTACTCACCGATTATCCTCCGCATAGGTCAGTGTCAGTATTAGTCTAGTGTGTTCTTCCACCCAGACTGCAAAATATATTTCCTGATGTGTGTGGAATGGGTGAACTTGGGAATTCTTCTGGGACACCAATTAAAATCCGCCACTGCCCTAGCTTGCTTCTTGAATCTGTGATCCCATTGGTGCATACAATCCGAGTGAGCAAAATACGAATGTAGAAAGATCTAGACGTCAAAAGGGCTGTAAGTCTTGGACTGAAAGACGTTTGGGCGCAAACAGACTAATTTAGATCCAATTTAGAAGGCGGTTGAGGGAGGTTCATCCAACACTGTAGATCAACGTCTATTGTTTTGAGTTGTGGAATGAAATTAAGATGGAACAACTCTGACAGTTTAGGGAATATGAATTATACTTACTTGCATAATTTATTATTTATATAATCAATTTATATAATCAATAATTTAACTTATTTATATATTACATATAACACTAATGTTAAACTCACTGTTTGCCTATTGCCAGCAGGAGACAATCCTGCCCTGGAGCAATGCAGGGTTAAGGGATTAGACCCACCAACCTTGCGGGTCCCAGTCATCTCCCTTAACCACTACACTACAGGCCACCCCTGATGGGGTGGGATTTTCTGAATTAATTTTGTTCAGTGGGACTATTTGAATCGATGTTCTCTGTTTATTTATTTTTCTGTTCCAAAAAGATTCATATTCATTTTCTTTTTCTTATACACAGATTATGATATAATTTGGCCTCTTAGCACCGCTTTTCCCTGAGTGTTGGTGGAGTTTCCGTAGACGCATTTATACATGAAGGATGCCCACTCTCTTTTCATGTAGCTGTCAAACTCTGGCTCTTTAAGAAGAGATGTTTTGACGCGCCATCTCATGGTCGGTTTATGTAGGTGATTTATATTCCAGACTGGCGAGACAGGGGCATGATCACTGACCGTAATGGGGTGAAATTGAACATTGGAAATATTTGATATCTCAGTTGCTGGTTAAAAAGAAATCGATGCGGGAGTATGAGTGGTGAACCGGTGAGAAGTATGAGTAGTCTCTGGTAATCAGGTGTTTTAATCGCCAGGTATCGCAAAGACAAAAAAACAACAACAAAAAAATCAAGAGGGCATTATTATCATTCAGCATTTGGAGCTGAAAACTAATCCTAGCATGTCAGTAGAAAAAGCTAAGTCGTCATTTGAAAGTTAGGCGCCAGGGCATTTTTGTCTATACGTTACCTTTATTTTCACTTCCAGTTCTATGTTACAGTACTATACAAGCACACCACAAGAGGCCAAAAACAAATGGATGTATGACCAAGTAAATGCAAATGGTAATGGTAATGGAAATGGAAATGGAAATGGAAATACTGCTTCCTTTGGGTTTAGGTCTGTCCTGCCCATGTTGCTACCTGGACTTTCTGGAGCATAGCGAGTATCCTGCTCTTGATTTCTTTGGTTGCCAGGGAATAGACAATGGGGTTCAGACAGGGTGGGATGCATGATGCTAACGATAAGTTCATTATTCTTACATCTGGATCGGCGCGGAATAAGAAAAATTCAATGATATACAGCGTCAGATTCGGCACGTAGAAAATCGCCACTAAAATGAGATGTTCTGTACAAGTTGCGAGTGCCTTGTACCTACTCTCCACATTTTTCATTCTAAACACAGCTGTCAGAACACACACGTATGATAAGACGATGAAACTAAGGGGCCCAAAAGTAAGAATTAGACCAAGAGAAGTGGCGGTGGCCCACTGCAATCTGTTGTCATTACAGGATAGTGTGAACACCGACGTGTAGCCACAGAAAAAGTTGTACACATTGAGTGAATCACAGAACGACAGTTTTGTCATAATTGCGGTCGAGAACACATTGACGCCTACACAAAACAACCAAACAATCGCTAAAATGCTAATCATGCTTGTGGGAGTGTTGAGAGTATTATGTCTCAGTGGGAAACATATCGCAATCAACCTGTCATAAGCAAGTACACAGAGGGAAAGTGACTCTAATGAGGCAAAACAGTAATAAAAAAACATCTGTGTCAAACATGCGTTGTAGGAAATAAAGTTATCTTTCGCGAGAAACATCTTGATCATAGCAGGAATAATGGTTGTGCTGATCACCAAATCAACAATCCCCAAATTAGCCACCGCAATGTACTTCGGAGCGTGCAGCCTATGATCTGTCCATATAATATAAACGATGAAGGAGTTGGACAAAACCGTTAAAATGTAAACGATTGCTAAGAAAATTAAATATAAATGAGCAAACTGTAAAGACGTAAATCCGATCATGAAAAATCCTTTTGGTCTAACGATGGAGTCGTTCGAGTTGGATGTCCTGGAAACCCCCATCAATCTCGCTCGTCCGCTGGCTGACAATCCTCGGCGCGTGGCTGCCCGCGGACAGCGAGTTATCGGTATTCCTGAAAGATACAGCACAGGGTATCAGGCCACTGCTGTATGTATTGTGTATGTATATTTTAAAATATAGTTTTAAAAAGGTACATACGCAAAGGAATTTACGTAGTAGAAGATATAAAAAAGTTTAATTGCCTGATTTTTACTGGCCTATAGCTGCCTCATTCTGTCATAATGACATGGCTCAGGCAGTAAGAGCAGTCGTCTCATTGGCTCAGGCAGTAAGAACAGTCGTCTCATTGGCTCAGGCAGTAAGAGCAGTCGTCTCATTGGCTCAGGCAGTAAGAGCAGTCGTCTGGCAGTCGGAGGGTTGCTGGTTCGAACCCCCGCCCGGGCTATGTCGAAGTGTCCCTGAGCAAGACACCTAACCCCCAAATGCTCCTGACGAGCTGGTCGGTGCTTTACGGTCGGTGAGATTTACGAAGAGAGAAATATGCTCTTTACTGTTACTTTTGTCGTTGAAACAACAATAAAAGTTACTGGGGGAAAATAAAGTTATTCAATTCGGTTCTATTACATGCGGGTCTGTTGCACAAGTGTGAAGGATGCGTCCTTGGTGTTATACAATAGCTTACTTGCCTCAACCAACATAACGGGGGTAAAGAGTGGTTTCCAAACTCAGTCCTGGGGGCCCCTGTGTCTGCTGGTTTTCGTTCCAACCACAACCCCAGAATTCTAATTTCATTATTTAGTTGTAATTTTTTGCTTCTAAATTAATAAGAAATAGCAATACGTGTAGTGAGAAAGACAAGTACCACACTCATATTACGTAATGCACAAAAAGAGTAACTGAAAATTAAAGAATGAGGTGAATCAACAGGTTCCTAATTGTATAAGTGTGGAAACCTGGCCATGAAAACTGACCATTTTGTAGGTAATAAAAAAGGACTAAGGAAATTATAATGAGCCAACCTGCATTGTGCCAATAAATTGACGGGGAAAATAATGAAATAAATCAAACCCCAGCATTCAGCAACCCGATTAGGATTCACATCAGTCTTTAATTTGATCATTTAAAAATGATGTTACCCATTTTTACGTAATTATTTGCTATATAGCACAATAAGCACCGTATTAGGCATTTTATTCTTCATTGCATTCAAAGCACGTCTATGGTGTGGCGAGGGTAAATAATCCCTCAAAACATGCCAAGTAGCCTACCTATAGAAAAATTAAGTTTGGTAAAAATCTGGGATTTCAATTATGGTTGGGAAAAAAAACAGCATACACAGGACCAAATTTAAAAACCAGTGGAATAGAACATAACATAGCCTAATAGTATACAACTTAACGAAACACTTCGACCACATTATTCACTATTCACAAAGAAGAAAACAGGTCAATCACTTCCGGTCCATACCAATCAGAAGCTTGTGATCCTCCAAGCTTTGCAGTGTGATTCGAGATTTACAACCGCTGGTCACATGCGTTGAACGAACAGAATCAGGACCTCGCTATAAAAAAAGACGTGGCTGGCGCGCTGCTCCGAGCCGTGTCTCCTGTTAACGGTCGCAATTTGGCAATTTACTCCACGATTCACACTATACCGTTTAGTTTGACTGCACCCAATGAATGCTTGCAGGGTAAGAACACAACATGTACATGGTACTCACCGCACATATAGCTGCTGAACAGGTCTTGACGGTTATTTATCTACTCTATTTAGGAACTCTCCGGAGACGTAATTAAAATGTGAAAACCGCTTCCTTGAAGGTGTTCAATACATTATCTCATTTGGTCAATGCGTTAATGTCTGTAATGTCTATAATTAGCCATAATATCAAACCTTGTTGACAAATCACATGTTAGCAGGGTCCAATACTGGCTGAACTCTTAGTTATGTTCCTTTTTTTATGGAGCCTCACCTAGACTTTTTTGCAAAATGTAGAATATGTAATTCATCAGTTTCGTTTTCCATGTTTACAAATGGTACAGTTAACATAATTTCTTAATTATTTCCTACCCTGACGCCGACCATATTGTTATACAACAATATGGGATCCGCAAGGTCGGCGGTTCGATTCCCGGTGTAGCCACAATAAGATCGGCACAGCCGTTGAGCCCTTGAGCAAGGCTCCTGCTTAGTCTAATCAACTGTACATCGCTCTGGATAAGAGCGTCTGCCAAATGTCAATAATGTAATGTAATGTTGGAAGAAATGACACCGTAAAAGGGATAGTTCGCATTTTTTAGACCCAGTTCTGAGTTTGTCATCGCAAATTATGTAATAAATTGGGGATAAGTCGGACTCAAGGCACCCCTACATCGAATGGTGATATGAAGTGACACTCAATATCTCTCGATTTTGCACCCGGTCCTGTTTATGTCAGGAGCCTGGCGGCTGGGCTGGATTTTTCAGTTCGTTGTGTTTGGGTTTCTTTTTCTTTCTGGGTTTTTTTTTGGTTTAGGCTGTCTCCCGCATTGGCGTAGGTTAGCTGGCTGGCAGCCCCGGAAGAATGTGGACGCTACACGTGCGATACTGCTCTTAAGTGGGATTCCGGAGGAGCGGCGCTGTGTGGAGCGGGACTGGTGCTGTGGCAACGACCGCGCGGCTTTGCGGAGGAATGACGCAGTGGGACTACACTCACCCTGACGAGGGCGGAGGGAATGCAACGGGCGCGGACCAGTGCAGCAGATCCAGCGTGCAGTGGACAGCAGAGTGGTTCGGGGCCAACTACATCCCCTCTAAAGTTATTTGTTGTGTTGTTGGTGTGAGTGCGTGTGTGAGACCCCGCCCGTGTTGGTTGACTTCCCCTTTGAGTGGGGGTTCCCAAGCTTTTGCCCTTTACCTGCTTCGTTCTGAGCTCCTTGTGGTGGGTGGGTTCTGCATAAGAACAATAGGAGGGCCGGAGTCAGCTGGTGCTTTTCCCGCTCCCGACATTTACAATTTATTTGAATTACATTCTGTCTTTGTTAGGAACTGGTAGTGTAGGAGAAAATTCACAGAACAAAAGATCTCCCTCCTAAAAGCATGATAAACAATCAAGTCAAAATCACACTCAAGCTTGATGAGCAGGCTGGTTCCTCCAAAACTCTCGACGTGTATGCTAAAAGTGTATGGATATATCCGTATTAAAGTATATGTACCCTGTATAGTTTCAATCTAACCACTAAATTGTGCTAGAATTACACAGTGAGCCAGCTGGCGGGGGGAGGCGTCTCAAACTTAAGGACATGGGCAAAGCGAGATATGCCTTTACAGCTGGTTTCTCTGGGACTCCATGTTTTATGCCAGAAGTGTATCTATATGCAAGTGACTTATAATCAACATATCCCATGTACGCTGCTTGTTATCAAATCAAATGAACCTAGAACATTAATTATAGCTGAGCTTATGAATGCAAGAAACCACAGTGAAAACTGTTGAAATGAGAGCAAAGAATGCAATGTACATTTACTCCGAAGAGAATAATTAATCAAATGTTTAGTATGTCTTTATATTAGAAAAGAATATTAGAAGATAATATAAATCAAAGTATGTATATTTTCAATGATTACTGCTGCTTAGTTCGTCTTATAAAAGCGAAAGATAGAGTGACGTGTATGGATGACGTGTGTGGATGACGTGTGGGGGGCATCCAGAACTTTGAGGTCTGGTATTTTTGCACTCTGCCAAGACCAGGTGCGGGGTCAAGTGAGGACGGGGAGAGTCCTGAGCTTTGTTCGTAGTTAGCAGAATGCCCTGAACTTTGTACAGAGCTGGCAGAGCATAAGGACCTTTGGCGATTTGCCACAATTATGTTGTGGGAGGAGCTTTGGGAGGAGTTAAGATAAGAACAGTGTCGATGGTCTATAAGCCTGGCTACAGCAATTTGCGTTCAACAATCTACAGAGAGTGGTGTTACGTTCCACATTGTATGTCTATCATTTTCCCCCTTAAATTCTACAGGAGAAGCCATCAACCATTTCCATTCGCTGTCCCTACTGTCAATCATCATTATCCTGGTCCCGCCTCCACCAATCACCTCCCTCTGTTTACATAGGCTATGCTGGGCTATGCTTTATGATTATGGTCATCTATGGGCATGCCTGAGCTACCACTTTAAAACCATGTGATTTTATTTACCACTCTGCTTTAAGATTCATAACTGATGACTCCTATGGTACTGCCTGGCTTTCTCTCTACACAAAATGAGAGCACCATTGGCTCCTTTTTATTTACAAAGCTCTTCTGCATAGATTACCACACTCTCACATAATTTATTACATAGAGAGCTCAAAGCTCTTCTCTGTAGATTACCACACTCTCTCACATCATTTATTACATGGAGCGCTGAAGTTTATCAGACTCGCTCTCAAGGTTGCTTTGGGCTACAGGTTCCCAAAGTAAATGCAGAGCTTGGAAAGGCTGATTTTACACACCATGCTCCATCCATAATTTAGAAATAATCTTGAAGCTTGATTGCTCTTGTGACTCCAGGCTTCAGAGAGCTCATACATGGCCTGTATTGTACTGAACTGAATGTGTTTAACAATGATTTTGGAATTATTTTTCTCTACATATTTGACTTATGTTTTATTGTAAACTTGGCAAAAGAGGGCACTTGTGTGTCCTGTCCAGGTGTACACAGGGGTTGATTGATTCATCTGATTCAAGATCTATCATGGGGAACTACTTTAAAACTGTGTCCTGCTCACTGTCAACTTGGAAGGGAATACATATTTGTATAATTTATTTTGATTTAGTATTAACAACTAACATTTCAGTAAAAAGTAAAATAATTTTAAACTAGACACCGGAGAAGTTTTTTTTGTATATAGCATTGCCTTTATTTAAGCAGGTAGGTCAGCTGAGAACCAGCTCTTACAGACAGTGTATTACAGTTTACCTAAGCAAACTACAAAATGATACAATTAAACACAAAATAATCATTGAGACAATTCATCAACCGTATTTAAACATTCAAAAGAAATTGTGTCACTGGTGTGGGTTGGGGAAATAATCTCACACCAGCACCAAATCTCAGAAATTGGCCCCTTCATAAAATCACAATCACAGCCTACTCATCCAGGACTTAATTTTTGTGCCAGCTTCATCTCCCGAGGAGAAAGGGGGAGAGTGGTACGCCCACTGGCAACGAACTGTAGAACCCGCACAGCTAGACCAATGAGGGAATAGCTGGAGGTGAAGGGACGACGAGTTTTTCCCCTGGCTGTTGTGAAGTGAATAAGAGATTGTAATTATCATCCTCCGTCCAAGGACAGAGCACAATTATGTTTAAGAATATACTGGGTCCGTTGCCACGGGTCGGATATGGATTGACCTGCCCCATATCCCGCTTACAGATGGCCAGAAACGGATCAGTACGATTCTTAATATTCTCCGTTCTCAAACGGGGCCGTATTGTACGCTTAGTGGTTACTATAGTTTTACTCGTTTATCTGACTCCATTTAAAATATAATTTAGAAATTTGGGTTTGTAACTTACGCAGACCTCGGGAGTGATTACACTCGACTCGTACCTGCGCCACCATTACTCAATATATGCTCCCGGGATTAGCATTACTGCTGAAATCTCAGTTCGGTGGAGAACTCAGAGGCTGAGGGTCCAATCAACACAATACATGCAAACCTGCCATGATATTTGCGAGCCCAGGTCGGCGTAGCATTGTCTGGGCTCCTTAGAGCTAATTTGGCAGGAACCAACGCTGTAACGCCCATGGGTTCCCTTCGCACCAGATTACAAGAGCCGTGCGTCGCCCGACCCTTTAAGGGACAGAAATTGCTGGCCTCACAACTTAGAACTATCACAGGTGTACCGCCCCGCCGATCGGTCGGTCTTTGGCCACCATTTCCCCCTGAGTATTTCAGTTGTAATTTAGGCTGAAAAGGTACAAGATGAATTAGAGTCATGGAGATCACGCAAATTACAAGCAAAATAGTTTATTTGCAGACAGGTAGGCAGTTAACGTAGAATATCAGTCAATTACAATTAGACAAATTGAAAATAAAAAGTATAGAGTAAATAATCTTACCCAGCCTGCTTTCGCTATGTACATACATCTACTGATGCCTCTGGACACATCTTCAGTGATGTTCCTGGAATCATCGGGTGTTTCGGGTCTTTCAACATCATACACCCTCCTCCAGGTGACCCAACCGGGGCTGATCAGACCCCAGCTGGTGTCCAGATGGCTAGCTACCATGACTCCATGGCTCTCCTCTTTTGAGCCACAGCCATCTTGAGGCTCTCTCTGCCGCATCGGTGGTACTGCAGATGGCTCTCCTCTTCCTCTCTCCCACGATGCCTAAGCTACTGAAGGCTCTGGCTAAAGAACGGGCTGCAAAACCCCTGCATCCGACCTCCACCGGAAGACACCTTGCTCTCCACCCAGCCTGCTGACAATCACTGACCAGTCCCGCGTACTTGGAGAGTTTCCTCTCAAAGGCTTCTTCCAAGCGATCTTCCCATGGGACCGTCAGCTCCAGCATCACCGCTTGCTTGGTGGACTCAGACACGAGTCCACCAAGGGTGGTAGCAGCGATGTGACTGGGGAACTTCAACTGTCGTTCGAGGTCCACCAGCAGCTGCCAGTCTCTTGCAGAGGTCAGGATGCCAGCAGATGTTCTTCTGGCAGGGGTTGCCTGCTCCCCAGCTCTGACAAAGGCGATGGTTCTCTTGGAGGGTCGGAACTGCTTTGCCCACAGAAGTCCAGCACTGATGGCTTCAGCAATGGTCTTAAGGACTTGGTCATGCCTCCAACAGTACCTTCCATCTCCAAGTGCCCTGGTACAGCAGCTGAGGATGTGTTCTAGGGTTCCTCGCTTGGAACACAAGGGGCACGCTGATGTCTCTGCTAAGCCCCATGTGTGCAGGTTTGACGGGCTTGGAAGCACGTCGTAGACTGCCTGGATGAGGAATTTGATGCGTTGAGGCTCGGCTCTCCAGAGCTTAGTCCAGGTCACTTTCCTCTCCATCGCATTCTCCCATCTTGTCCAAGCTCCCTGTTGTTTCATCCCCACTGCCCTGCAGGATCTTGTCTCCTCCTCTGCTGCTCTCACCTCCTCCTGGACAAGGCACCGCCTCTCCTTTCCCCTGGTGTTCAATTGAGGAGTTGGGAAGGACCCTAGCCCAGCTCGGCCCCGTGTGACCACTCCCACAAGGTTCCTGTGACGTAGCCTGGCCTCTGCCTCTTGGACAGCATCCTCTGCTCTCCACTTCCTGCCAGTCCTCACTTGGATCCCAGCGTTGGCCACCTTCGGGTCACTCGAGTCCCTATACTGCACCACTTCTCTAGCCCTCGTCACCTTGAATTCCTCCTCCAAGGATCTAAAGGGCAGCTGTAGCTTGTTGTTACGCCCATAGAGAGCGATGCTGCTCAGGCTCTTTGGTAACCCAAGCCATCTTCGGAGGTGTTTGCTGACCTTCCTCTCCAGGGTCTCAACCGCTGAGATTGGGAAGGCATAGGCAAGGAGGGGCCACAGGATCCTGGGGAGAATGCCGTGCTGGTACACCCAGGCTTTAAACTTCCCCGGAAGGCCTGACTTGTCCACGGTTTTCAGCCAGCCATCCAACTCCGTGCAGGTGGACTGAATTGATGATGTGTCTCTCAGAGAGCTGTCAAAAATCTCGCCCAAGCTCTTGACTGGCTTCTCTGTGATGGTAGGGATGGCTTTGCCTGAGATGTTAAACCGGACCTTGTCCTCCACCCTCCCTTTCTTCAGCACCATAGATCTTGATTTGGCTGGTTTAAAATGCATCCGGGCCCACTCCACCAGCTTCACGAGACCCTTCAGAATCCACCCGCAGCCTGGGACTGATTCTGTCGTGACTGTGAGGTCATCCATGAATGCCCTGATGGGTGGCTGCCGTTGACCGGATTTTGATCGGGGCCCTCTGCACTCTGGCTCAGCAGACTTGATGAGCATGTTCATGGCAAGGGAGAACAGCGTCACAGAGATAGTGCACCCTGTGATAATGCCAACTTCCACCTTATGCCAAGATGATGATGTTGCTCCTGAAGAAACCCTCATCCTGAAGTTGTTGTAGTAGTCAGCGATGAGGTCTCTACACCTGCTGGGGACATGATGTTTCATCAGAGTGAACTGGACCAGCTTGTGAGGAATGGAGCCGAATGCATTCGCCAGGTCGAGCCATAACACTGACAGATTGCCTTTGTTCTCTCTGGCCTCCCGGATTAGCTGTGTCACCACACCGGTGTGTTCCATACAGCCTGGCATTCCTGCAATGCCACCCTTCTGGACTGATGTATCGATGTAGGTGTTCTTTACCAGGTAGGTGCTCAGCCGTCTGGAAATGGCACTGAAGAAGACCTTCGCCTCGACACACAGCAGGGAGATGATGCGGAACTGGTCTAGCGGGGTGGAGTTTTCCTCCTTCGGGATCCACACCCCTTCAGCCACTCGCCATTGTTCTGGGATCTTCCCCCTTCTCCAGAACACTCGCATGAGTTTCCACAGACGCTGTAGGAGTTTGGGGCAGTTCTTGTACACTTTGTATGAAGTGCCACTTGGTCCTGGAGCAGAGCTAGCCCTCGCTTTGCGTACAACCTCTCTGACTTCCTTTAGCTGCAGCTCCGACTTGTCAAACTGCACTTCGGGTTCAGGGGGGTCTATAAGGATGTCGCACTCTCCCAACTCCTGCTCTCTCTCAGGATCGCTGTACGTCCGAGTGAGATATTGGTCTATGTCTTCCTGCGAGGAGGCAAGTTTCCCACTGCGCTTCTGCCCCAGAAGGTCCTTCATAAACTTGAAGGGGTTGGCGATAAAGGCGGCACGTTTACGTGCCCTCTCACGACGCCGCCTCCGATGCCACTCTGCTCGGCGGAGAATCGTGATCTTTTTCCTTAGGATGCTCATTAGCTGGGCCAGGCCAATGCGCTCCTCTTCTCCTGCCACCTTGTGCTGGGACTTAAGCGTTTTCATCTCCTGCCTGATGTTATGGATTTTAACAGCTCTTTGGTTCTTTGTGTAGGGTGTTCCGGAGCTTTTCTTCTCTACACACATATACAGAATATGCACAGTGTGGGAAATCGAGTGCGATCTTCCCTGATAGGCTCGTCTCCCTGGCTTTTATGCCAAATCATGTGTTTGATCCAGGCGGCAGTGCTATAAATTAGCCTGGTGGGGTTGTCGAATCTGGAATTTAGACCCCCTCCTTCGGGTTTGTCAGGCAAGGGTAAATAGAGAATTAGGTGATTTACCCGAGAGGACATTTCACTGTTTCCAGTTTTATCCTGAGTTCCTGAAACTATGGTTTATTAAATTCTATTTGGTATGAAATGTATCATCTGATTCCTTGATTTTACTGGATCACATCCATACCAAACAGATTATCCTAATGTTTTGTTATGGTGCAGTTATCATGAAACCTCCCTCCTGTGTATCCATTTTACATGCAATTCATGTTATTACTACAATGGACATAATGCAATACAACAAGGATCACATGGGCAATGTTTACAATATTTTACCGAATCTATTGACCATTTCAACAACAGTTGTGACGTTTTCATCCAGGAGAGTAGTCACTGGGGTAATGACTGCAGTGCCCAAAGGAGGGCACTGTGGTACTGCCCGGAGTCTTTCCCCCTGGAAGTGACCAGGTATGGGGTCATGAGATAGGTCACAAATGTTTTAGGCACATTCTTTTCCCATGAGGTTTAATGGCCCTCATGGCCGAATTGACCTGGAACCACTCATCCACCCATCATATATTCATCCCTTATCTTCTTGGCGTCAATCGTCTGGAACTCCCCAACATGTAATACAAACAGCATTGTCCTTTGTCCCTTTTGACACACACCAGAACCCCCACTTCACAAATGGCAGAACCCCCAGCTCACAGGCTCCTCACAGCACACTTCGCCTCCCTCCTACAGAACCATGGCTTCAGGTCCTGAGGGGCGGAACCGCCAGGGACTTTGGTCTCGCTCCCAGTTCAAGCCAGGGGTCGACCGATCAACTTGCCAGTGGCAACATGCAGATAATCAAGAAGCTATTCATCCTGCCATATCTGATGAAGGAAGGATATTAGGCAACTCCTGCAATCTGGATGGGAGGTGAGTGCTGGCATAGCATAGGGTAGTAATCCATGGTAGTTTTGAGTCTGGGGCTTGTATATGCAGTCCGGGAGTAGATGGCAGGCATATACAGCCAACATATTTCCAGTTTGGTAGAAACATACATTTGTTTTGCTAATTATGCAATACATACATATTTATGGAACTAAAAGTTTGGTTCCATGAATATGACTAAAGTTTGACTAAAGTTGAATATGCCTCAGCAAATGCAAAATCTTTAACTACTTCTTAATGTTGCATAAATGCATTGCTAGGTAATTTCAGTACAGAACTAGTGTAAAACATGGTCAGGGTTGTCAGGGTTTCCTACCCTTTCCAAAAAGGTATAATGTGTAATATTTAGGTGATGGACAGTTTAGGAATATTGCTGCAGTCACGTAACACAATGAATATATAGCTTTACCTTTATTTAATAATGAATATACAGACATGTGTAATTGCAGTATTTGGACTTGCTATAGATAAAACTGTAATTGTACTGGCTAACAGGGCTCTGGTTAACATAATTTTGAAATAAAGTTCCATTTTGAATGTGATGCAGATTGATTAGAAAGTGTTAGGGTGGGTAATCCTTTTTGGAGTGCTTTTTGGACACTTTGGGCATGCTTTATGAAAACAAACTCATGTGTGAATAAAATACACGTGAAGGTAAATTTTATTTACATCTTGTATCAAATAATCTGTTTTAATGGAATGATAAGCTTTTCTGATCATTCATATTGCTGGACAAAAAGATATGCAGATGTTTTGTATTTGAAGAGATTATTGGACGCTTGAGGACATCTGTCATTATTTATTCAAATAGTAAAATAGCAAAAATCTACAATAGCTCCCTATTCAGAACAATGGCAAACGCAGGTTTGTTTTTCCCCTTGGAAGGATCCCCCTACATGACTGAGGCGTTGTTGACTGGAGATCTATTTAGCTGCAATAATTCCGGTAGTCACAGGGATTGGGAGTTTCCGGGGGAATATCGATCCCTGGTCCCCTCCAATCAGAGCAGTTTAGAGCCTGGGCTGCCGGGACTTCTACGTTTTTCTCATATACAGTTATTTTCCCACTTCAAGCACTGCCTTCATGGAAGTAAAGTTATAGGTACTGAAGGTTTGTAGGTTGAAACAGCATTTGTTTTGGATGAATGCACCGGTTTTCTGTGATTGCACAGATTCTGAGACGTATTGTTCCGACATAGGGGACAGCAAGGCACAAACATTTTAAGTGAATTAGTTAACGTTTAATTAAATTAATGCTTGCCTCGTGGAGCTTGAAATGAAGCCGTACATTTCAGCAAAATAATACGTTTTTAGATATAATTATAGCTTTATTTAACACGTGGTAGCTCAGTTAAGAAAAAACTCTCACTGACAAAATATCTTGCACTATTACACAAACCGATCACAAGAAAAGGGGAAAATGACACAAAATATTATTTATTAAAAAATCTTTTTTTACATACAGCTGCTAATGCAACGCTTACATTTTCAATCATTTATTTCCAGGCCAGGAAAATACAATTCACCTACGTAACATGGGACATCACACATACCTACTCAGTTGAAGCCAAAATTAATTAAAATATCAATTTACGACCACACTACTACTCTGACTTTCTTGAGCATAGCCAGGATTCTGTTCCTGATTTCTTTGGTTGCCAGGGAATACACAATGGGGTTCAGACAGGAAGGGACGCAGGAAGCTAATGACAAGTTCACCATTCTGATGTTTGGATCGACAAGGAATGCGAAAAGTTCGATGGTGTACAGCGTTAAGGTCGGCACGTAGAAAATCGCCACAACGATGAGATGTTCTGTGCATGTTGCAAGTGCTTTGTACCTGCTGTCCACGTTCTTCATTCTAAACACGACTCTCAAAATGCAGGCGTATGACACGACGATTAAACCAATGGGGCTGCACGTATTCACTATAGCCAGAACAGAGGCACTGGTCCGCTGCAATGTATGATCATTGCACGATAGGTGGAAAACGGCCACGTACTCGCAGACAAATTGGCGCACAGTGAGTGAAGCACAGAAAGACAGTTTTGTCAAGATCAAGGCCAAGTACATCATGGTGCCTACACAGTACAACCAAACAAACGCTAGAATACTGGTCATTCCTATGGGCGTGTTGATAGAATTATGCCTCAGTGGGAAACATATCGCAATTAACCTGTCATAGGCAAGTACACTGAGGGAAATCGACTCTAGTGTTATCGCGCCGTTATAAAAGAAAATCTGCGTCAAGCAGGCATTGTAGGACATAAAGGTATCTCTTGTGAAAACAGTCTTGATAATACTTGGAATAAAGGATGTACTGCACACCATGTCAACAAAACCTAAATTTGCCACCGCGATGTACTTTGGAGTGTGTAGCCGAAGATCCATCCATATAATGGTAATGATAAAGGAATTGCACAGAATAGTTACAATATAAACGAAGCCGAGGAAAATTACATATAAATCAGCAAACTTTAATTCCGTAAATCCGATAACGAAAAATCCCGCCGGTTTTATGATGGAGTCGTTTGTGATCGAAGTGGCGAGAATTCCCATTGCACGCCTGCGCCGCTCTCCGCGTGGCTGCTTTTCCTCAGGGCCCTGAGAGAGAAATAAATGATAACCAATAAAGTCACACAACCACGCGACATTTAGCCAATGTTCGGTGACCATTACCCAATTTACTTAATATTTGCACATTTTGCAGGCGCCTTTTCCATTGGCACACATATTACTTTGTTCCGCACACAATCCATGCATATTTGTATCTTTCCTCTGTAGAAGTTCAAGATCAGTTCTTGACATTCTGTACCAAAGTGTGGAATGTTTAAACGCATATGTTGTGTAAAATTCAAATTATTTATTTGCCCCGTGTTAAATTGTTCAGATAAATTAAACCAATACATTCAGTGACACCTGTATCCTGGAAAAATGTGGCTATAAGTAGAAACTAATAAAACAATAATTATTTTACCCCAAGCATAACTGATATTTTGGAGAAGTGCGCATGTTGATTTCCTTTTGTGTAGTTTCGGAAATGTCTAATACTAAAACACTCAAAATACATACTAAAACAGTTCGGCTTCAACACCACGTCATTGCTTTTATTATGCCTATTTGCTGCACCTCATTTTTATCTCCCAATGTCGCTGTTGAATTGTTTCCAAAATTACAGCGCCTTCAATGGACGCATACAATCCGCTCAACATACGCTCCTCTCTACCGAAACAGCGGATGCAAACTGTAGCATAATACTCGCACTTACAGCACGCGTCCGCTGCTGCCTCTTTTTCACACCTGGCACGGGCCCTACTTCGACTACTCAATAGCAAAAATAAATGTTTAAATCAATTTTTAAATCAAAGGTGCGCAGTAGAATTAGCGCATTAGGAAAACGCTATGCTCACCAGTTCTCCTCAGCATTGGTCAGTGTTGAAACCCGTTAGTCTAATGTGCTTCTCCCCCATACTGCAGAATTTATATTCTGTCTGTGAAATCGGTCTACTTGAGAATTCGCCTGGGACATCAATTACAATCCGCAACTGCCCTCCATTGGCTGTAGAGTATACAATCCCTTTGGTTTAGAGGTATTAATGAGGTCACAGTTTACATTGCATTTCGCAAACGACCTCATCCGGATAAATTTAGACAATCTATATCATGGCAGGGGCGATTCTAGGATTTTATATTAAGCGGGGCTGAGCCCTGAATTGTAGTTAAATGGACAAATAAAGCTAGGGGGCCCGGGAGCATGCTACCCTCTTTTTTTTTTCTTCTCTTTTTTAATAACCCTTAAAGGCCACTTCTGATGGCATTTTAGGCAATAATCTTGGACTAAATAGGGCCTTTTATAAAACTGAAACACTGGACTGGAATCTGTATAGTCTTACTTATCTTACTAGAAGAGATGTATTAAATATCCGATATGCTCAAACATTTTTTTTTTTTTACAGATTTTATATTTAAATGAATTTAAAATATTTCCATGAAGTTAACCTTAATGATAAAAAGAAAATATGGAACTTTTACATTAAATCTTGAAGTTAAATCGAAATGTTACTTTTACACTTTGTTACATTTAACAATTTGCTGTGAGAATCTACATTCAAATTAAATAAATCTGACAAAGTAGACATCTACAATTTCTATTTAAGTAAAACATTTATTTCTTAACCTAAGATTTATTAAGATAAATATCTAAATGGTTAAATATTTATTGATTGAGCAAATTTGTCACTAAATGGAAAATGGTTGGAATTTATACAGCGCCTTTATCCAAATCGCAGTACAATTGATGGTTGTCATTCACCCGATCATACACTCAGAAACCAACAGCGATGGGCTGCAATGCAAGGCTCCAACCAGCTCGTCAGGTGGGATGCCATGCTGGGATCGAACCAGCAACCCACCGACTGCCAGACGAGTGCACTTACCTCTTGAGCCAATGTCACCAAATATTTATTTAGCAGAGCAGATATAACATATCTTGCATATTTCATATTTAAACCAAATAAAACCATCAGTTTCTCCCTTTGGTTTATAAATTGCATCTCATCAATTTGCCATTTATTTTGATTTATATTGATCCCTTGAATAAATAAATAGATAACTTCTATCACATTGAATTTTAAAAAAATAATTAAAAAACCGATTCTAATGTTTCGTTGGGCAACAAAAGACTTACTGATCTTCTGCTGCTGTAGCCTATCCGTTTGAGAGGCTTGACGCGTTGTGTGTTCAGAGACTATATACCACTGTTGTAATGTGTGGTTATTTGCTTTTATGGATTTAGTTGCTGCCACATTATTGGCTGATGAAATATTTGCATTAACAAGCTGGTGTACTGGTCTACCTAATAAAGTTCCCGGTGTATAGTCAGTTGCTGCCAATGGTTTGCTGAAGCAGGTTATTTATGCTAACGAGCTGGTGTTCCTAATACAGTGGTCATTGAGTGTGTACGGTGTTATGTTTGTGTGGCGATTTGTGACTGGACGGACCATCGGTTTTGACAGTCGAATGTTTTAAGATTGCTAATTCAATTTGTATGTCAAATTTGACTGAGTTAGTTGAAATTGTATACTTTCTTCATCATCTCTCTCCACCACATACACGCAAGCTCTTCTGCGCACAGACATATAACCACATACGCACAAACTAATCGTATACAACAAATACTTTAAATACTTTATAACACAGCATCGCAAAAATAATATATATCTAGCAAACATTGCATGCAAGATATATTATAGTACAATCAACGTACAGATTTAAAAGTATTTTTCTCTAACCCATGTGCATGCAGGCAGGTAGAGGCTCTATCTCAGTGTACTGCGCGCGCGCACACACACACACACACACACACACACACACACACACACACACACAACAAGCCGCCTCTTGTGAGTTGCACAATTGATTTATTTCAGTTTGGTGGTGGAAGTGGGTGCCATGTGGGAGCGGTATTTCAGATCACATTTGTGGTGACCAGGGGTGAGTTTGCCGAAGCATGTCGTAGCTGCACGAATGTCTCTTCATGTGCTTACTCGAGTAGTGCGTGATTTTTTCCACGACATCCTGGGACTAGCCGTGAGATTCTTCTTGAGTGAAAAACTCACCCGTTCCAAATGCCTGGAGAGTTAACTCAGGTAACACTTGCAGTAATCTTTAGGAAAACACGTTAAATTGTCGAGAGTTGTCTGAAATTGTGTGTGAAATAGCTATGTCGTGCTTTTTCAAGAGACTTCGCTATCAGGAAACTCACCCCAGTTTCACAGTTGTTTTTTTGATACCTAATGGTATATTATATAGTATTACACAAGCAGAACGCAGGACAATAAAATGCTAAATGACACAAAATAGAAATTAAAATACAGCTGACAATGCAAAACTCAGATTTTCGAAACGAATTCATGAGTCACGGATGTTGGTGTGGAGTCTCATAGTTCCTGCGAAGTAAAGTTAGACTACATTTCTCTTGACTTCGCCATCGTCTTGCAGAATTGAGGCTAAACACCAATGTATAAAATATAGGAATGCATTATTTTGAAAATGTAATTTCACTGCAACCGTCGCCTCTACGCCTGCCCTGTCCATACTGCTCCCTTGACTTTCTGGAAGATAATAAATATTCTGTTCTTGATTTCTTTTGTTGCCAAGGAATACACAATGGGGTTCACACATGCCGGAATGCATGAGGCTAACGACGAGCTCAGCATTCTGACGTTTGGATCGACAAGGAATAAGAAAAGTTCGATGGTGTACAGCGTTAAGGTCGGCACATAGAAAATTGCCACGACGACGAGATGTTCTGTGCACGTTGCAAGCGCTTTGTACCTGCTATCCACATTCTTCATACTAAACACGACTCTCAAAATACAGGCATATGACACGACGATTAAACCAAGTGGGCAGCATGTATTCATTATAGCCAGAACAGAGGTAGCGGTCCGCTGCAGTGTATTATCATTGCACGATAGACTGAACACAGTCACGTACTCGCAGACAAATTGGTGCACAGTGAGTGAAGCGCAGAAAGACAGTTGTTTCAAGCTCAAGGCCAAGAACATCATGGTGCCTGCACAAAATAACCAAATAATCGTTAAAATACTGACCATTCCTATGGGAGTGTTGATAGAATTATGCCTCAGTGGGAAACATATCGCAATTAACCTGTCATAGGCGAGTATACTGATGGAAAACGACTCGAGTCCTATAGAACAGTTGTAAAAAAAAATCTGCGTCAAACATGCATCGTAGGGCATGAAGGTATCTCTTGTGAGAACAGTATTGACAGTACTAGGAATAAAGGATGTACTGTAAATCAAGTCAACAACGCCTAAATTTGCCACTGCAATGTACTTTGGAGTGTGTAGCCGATGATCCATCCATATTATGGAAATGATAAAGATGTTGCACAGAACAGTTATAATATAAATAAAGCCGAGGAAAATTACATATAAATCAGCAAAGTTTAAATGCGTAAATCCGATGACGTAAAATCCTACGGGTGTAATGATGGAATCGTTTCTGGCGAGAATTCCCATTGCACGCCTGCGCCGTTCAGGACCTCCACGTGACTGCTTTTCGTCAGGGCCCTGAGAGAGAAACATGAATGGCAATCAATGAAAACATAGAACTACGCGAAAGTTAGACTATGTTCGGTGCCGATTTCTCAATTGATTTCACATTTTCATATTTTGCTGACGCTTTGTCCATTGCCATACATATTACATTTCCCCCACACACAATCCATCTGTATATTTCCTCTCGAAAATGTCAAGATTCGTACATTAACTTCTGTGTCAAACTATGGGATGTTTAAACGCATATTTCATGTAAAATTCAAATTATTTATTTACTCGTGATTCATACCTGCAATATGAGTGTTACATTGTTCAGATAGATTAAACCCATGCTTTCAGAGACACCTGTATCCTGCAAAAATGTTTCTATTATAAACTAACGAAACAATGAGCATATTTTACTCCGAGCATAACTGATATTTAGGAGAGGTGGGCATTTTGATTTCCTTTTGGTTATTGTTAGCTTTTTATGATGTACAAAGCTAATCATTATAAAATGATTAAAAACAAACCCATCATTCTTGCGCAAATGCAATACAGTTTCAACACGCCCCAAGTTCGTTTGTGCCTCGGTCTCCCTTAGCTGTTTCTGTTCCACATATCCCACAGTTCGAAGGTAAGCCCGTGAAAACATACAACTACACTGGTCTTTTAAATCCGATTATATGCGTTTTTTAATATCAGATTACATTACATGGTTGGTATTTGGCAGACACTCTTATCCAGAGTGACGTACAGTTGATTAGACTAAGCAGGAGACAATCCTCCCCTGGAGCAGTGCAGGGTTAAGGGCCTTGCTCAAGGGCCCAATGGCCCAATGGCTGTGCAGATCTTATTGTGGCTACACCAGGATTAGAACCACCGACCTTGTATGTCCCAGTCATTTACCTTAACCACTACGCTACAGGCCGCCGCAGATCGGATCGCGCGAGGCTGAGTGACAGGTGTGCACGGGCACGGATATCGCTGACTGGGCTCGGATCTGACTAACCACTCGGTTGAGTGATCTTAGACCACTGGGTTAGCACACATTGTGATCGGAATTGCTTGTACTCCGGACATTATTAGGCATCTCAAATCGAATTCGCTGGACTCGTAGGGGTTGCGGTTGATGACACATTCCGTATACGGAAATTGACAAGTCAGTCGGAATCCGTGAAGATTTCGGGCGATTTTGTTCCACCAGTGCTCGCTTCGTTCGCGTACCCATACGCTTCTCTCTACCGGATGCAAAGAGTGGCATAATACTCGCACTTACAGCATGCCTCCGCTCCTGCGTTCTTCGACTACTTAATTGTTAAAATATAATTTAAAAGAAAACGATCTAATGAATACCGAAAGCAATTTCAAAAGCTCAGGAATGCATTTTGTATCTTTCGCTAATGCGGGATAATTCAATCCGATCTGATCACAAGAGCTCGCATTAAGCTGTTAAATGTGGACACAACTCACATGTGTCCTGGTGTCACCGGAAATTCCGATTCCAGACGCAGCAGACCGGTGTAACCGTAGCACTCAGCCCTGGCGTTTAAGAATTGAGAAATAAAACGGAGGAAAACGCAACTCACCAGTTCTCCTCAGCATTGGTCAGTGTTGAAACCCGTTAGTCTAATGTGCTTCTCCCCCATACTGCAGAATTTATATTCTGTCTGTGAAATCGGTCTACTTGAGAATTCGTCAGGGACACCAATTAAAATCCGCAACTGCCCTACATTGGCTGTAGAGTATACAATCCCTTTGGCCTAGAGGCATTAATGATGTCACAGTTTACATTACAATTAGGCATTTAGCAGACCGTCTCATCGGGATAGATTTAAACATCTCTATTATGATTTATACAATGTATTAGCATCTATTTTTTTATTGGAACAATACTTAATGATATCCTCAAAAACATCTGTATAAACACAACAAAAACCAATGGTCACCATTCTATTCAATTATTAAGGATGTAAAAATGATTACATCTGGTGTTACAGGTCAAATATGACCCGGCAGAAAATATTTGCCGTTGATAGCATGCATTTCACCTGCTCACAAGGATATCGAAGCAAGGGATATGCTACCAAATATGAAGTGTTATTCACTTTCATTGACTTAAATATTCTCTGTTCCAATACTTTTGTTTAGCTAAGAATTGGGTGGTCTGATATGAAAGTAGTTTAACACATCTAGGTGTAAATACCTGGAAATAAAAGCTGAAATTCTGAACTCTTGTCCCATGCTGATGTTTTTATCTCAACCCAAAATATATTCAGTGTATAGCAAAAACAAAGGAATTGGCCTTGCCATTCCAATATTTTTGGAGAGGACTGTATATTGCAGGATGTACTCCCAGTTGAAAACTCATTTTTTTGTGCAGAATATGGACACTGACACACATACACACCCACATACAAACTCTTTCTTTATCTATCTATCTACACTGACTGAGCACATTATTAGGAACATTTTAATTTTATTACACCTACTTATTCATGTGATTATCTAATCAGCTAATTGTGTGGCAGCAGTGTAATGCATATAATCATGTAAATACGGGTCAGGAGCTTCAGATAATGTTCACATCAACCATCAGAATGGGGGGAAAAAAGTGACTTTGACCGTGGAATAATGGTTGGTGCCAATGGTTGGTTTGAGTATCTCAGAAATTGCTGATCTCCTGGGATAATGAGAGAGGTCAGAGGAGAAGGGCCAGACTGGTCAAAGCTGACAGGAAGGTAACAGTAACGCAAATAACCAGGCATTACAACACTGGTTTGCAGAAGAGCATCTCTGAACACACAACGCATCTAACCTTTGAGTGCATAGGCTACAGCAGCATTAAGCCAAAAACATTGACTGTATAAGTCTAATGCCTAATACAGGGCTCACTGAATGTATGCACAAACTACTCTCATACTACAATAAAAGGCAACACATACACGCAAGACAGAAGGACACAACTTCATGAAGTACATAGCAGGACATCTCAAGCATAATACGCATCCAGAAAACGGTGACTGCAAGTTATATTACAGAATATCAATATCACAGGTTGAAAAGTATTTTTTGCTAACCCATGTTCATGCATGTAAGTGTAAGCTCTGTCTCAGTAATATTGTACTGTTCACATGCACATACACATTATTATTATAACTTTGGATAGCACTTTTTGAGCATACAGCAAAGTGCTTTATTAAAAACATGAAACACAAAAATACACACAATTTCACAAAAGATAACACAATATTATAATAATTATAATAATAATAACAATAATAATAATAATATGTTATTTAGCTTATATTACAGGTTGAAAAGTATTTTTTGCTAACCCATGTTCTTGCATGCAAGTGTACACTCTGTCTCAGTAATATTCTACTATGCACACACACAAATGTACACATCCATACACACACCCACAAACACACACACCCACACACATCCATACACACACACACACACACACACACACACACACACACACACACACACACACACACACACACACACACACGCACACGCACAAACAAACTCTGGTGAGTTGCATAGCCAATTGCCATAGCTAAATTGATTTAATTTTGGTGGGGAAGGTGGGTGCAATGTGGAACAATGTTTCAGCTTACAGAAATTTCTGATGACCAATCAGAATCACAGTTACATCACAGTTGATAATGGTATTTTACAGTGGAGTATAAGCAGACAGCAAGACAATAAGAAGAGAAAACACAAAATAGAAATGAAGATACAGCTGACAATGCAACGGGATGAATGAGTCATGGGTGTCATGGGACATGAAGTCCTGACAGGTCTCATATTTCCTAAAAAGCAAACTGTTCAGCTAAGTTAAATTTGACTTATTGTCATTATTTAGATTTTTTCTTATTATAACTTTGCATAGCCCTTTCTGAGCATACAGCACAAAGTGGTTTATAGCAGTAAATACATGAAACATAAAAATACACAAAATTTCACAAAACAATAACACAATATATAAATAAGTTGCTATTTAGCTGATGCATCTACCCAAAGTGACATACAGTTGACTAAGCATGGTAAATAAGTAAATAAGCGAATTTACTGCAATTTCGTACTCTATGCCTGCCTTGCCTATACTGCTGCTTTGATTTTCTGGAACATAGTCAACATTCTGTTCTTGATTTCTTTGGTTGCCAGGGAATACACAATGGGGTTCACACAGGACGGGATGCATGAGGCTAACGACAAGCTCAGCATTCTGACATCCGGATCAAAGCGGAAAACGAAAATTTCAGTAATGTACAGAGTTATGATCGGCACGTAGAAAATCGCCACAAGGAAGAGATGTTCCGAGCACGTCGTGAGTGCTTTGTACCTACTCTCCATATTTTTCATTCTAAACACAGCTGTCAAAATACAGGCGTATGACGTTACGATTAAACTAAGGGGCACAAACAAAAACAGTATACTCAGACTACTGGCAGTGGCGAAATGCATTGTGTTATCATTGCACGCTAGTCTGTATACGGCCCCGTAGTCACAATGATGAGCGTACACAGTTAGTGAATCACAAAAACTTAGTTTGTCCATGATCGCGACCATAAAAACAATGACGCTTACACATATCGACCAAATAATCACTAAAATACTGATCATGCTTGTGGGAGTGTTGATCGATGTATGCCTCAGTGGGAAACATATTGCGATTAACCTGTCATAGGCAAGTACACTGAGGGAAAATGACTCGAGTGATGCAGAACTGTAAAAAAAAATCATCTGTGTGAAACATGCGTTGTAGGACATGAAGCTATCTTTCGTGAGAAACGTATTGATCGAACTAGGAATAAAGGACGTACTGGACACCAAGTCGACAACCCCTAAATTAGCCACCGCAATGTACTTTGGAGTGTGCAGGCGATTATCGATCCATATTACCAAAATGATCAAAGAGTTGCACAAAATTGTAACAATATAAATAAAGCCGAGGAAAATTATATATAAATCAGCAAACTTTAAGTATGCAAATCCGATAACGTAAAATCCGCTTGGTCTATCGACGGAGTCGTTTGTGCTCGACGTGGCTACAATTCCCATTGCACGTGTGCGGCGTTCAGGACCTCCAGCTGATTGTTTTTTCTCTGGGCCCTGAGAGAGAAACAGATGAATCAATGAAAACATACAACCACGTGACAATTCGGGCCAATGTTCCGGACGCGTTCTCATTTACACTACGGCTGCATTTCGACATTTAGCAGACGCTCATATCCACATTTAAGCATTACAACATAATTTTTAGAGCTTGGGATAATCATCCACGTTGAGACTTTTCTGTTTCTATCTATGGAATGTTTAAACGCATATTTAATTTATATGTTTGAGCAAATAGTTTTTTAATTTAAACTGAAATTTGTACTCCACGCTTCACTGGTATTTTTGAGCAGGGGGCATGCTGATTTTACAATACAGGATTTAGAGTATTAAAACAATACATGTTGTTTTGATAAATTATCAATTTTATCTGCACATCGCTTTTCACAGAATACTCACAGAGTAACACACGAACAAACAAACAAACAAACAAACAAAAGAACAAGATACTTTAAAAAAGAGAACCAAACCCTGGAAGTGATTTCACGCATGTGTCTTTGGGTACACCGTCTTTTCCTGTCCCGATATTGAATTCTTGAACTGTCTTGAATTATGTCCAAAATGAGAGCGCCTTCAGGAGACACACACAATTATTCTTGAGTAGGGTATATCCAGGCACTGTGTAGTTAATATGTAACGAAGAACACAAAGTAAAAGTAAGGGCACAATGTGTAATGTAATGTGTTCGTTCTTTTTTATTTATTTATTTGAGTCATGTTTTTTTGTCCCGGAAAATAATGCAAATATTATTTTTTATTGTTACAATTGTGACGCACTTGTTACAAATACCACACACATGCTTCACAATTGTAACATCAAATACAATGTATGTTTGTTTAAATTGTACACGAACCGACCATCTCTAACCTAACATGTATTATTCAAGGAAACAAGTGTATAATCTTAATGGTTAAATTTCACCGATTTTGATCGCGTTACCTTGGAGTAATTTAGTAAGATGTGAAAAATGTTACAACTGGGCAGGTTCTCCAATACTATGTTCGTGTTACAATCACCGTTGTAAATATACGCGTGATTGCAGTGAAATGTTTTCAAAGGTGATAACCGGCCGGCGATCTGTTCGCTTGCTGTTCAAGTCGCTCAATCGTTAAGTTTTCTGGAAAAATAAAAATAAAAATAATCGTAAGAAAATGTTATTTTGGGGTGGTGGGAGATAAGGAACAAGGTAAATAAAAAAAAATCCATTAAAAAATAAAAAACAACGAACAACAGATTACACATTTTACCCTTACTTGTCCTTTATGTTCTTGTACAAAGTTTTCAAAGAACAAAAAAGAATTGTTGTGGCCTGGTGTTGACTAGCTTGAATAGGATCATATTTTTAGGCTTTGCTCTCACAGTTTCTAGTACCATTCTACCACTTGAATATTGCATTTGGCGGACTGCGAGTATTCCACGTCGGCCTACATGTCGGGTACAAGGTAAGCGGGAAGCGGGTGGAAGTCTTCTCTCAGCCCTGGCGTCGGAATTAATTACGTAAAACTGGACGATTAACAGCGAGTGGAATTAGCGCAGCAGGAAAACGCGACTCACCAGTTCTCCTCAGCATAGTCACTGTAGAAACCCGGCAGTCGAATGTGATTTTCCACTCATACTGGATTATATATCTCCTGGTGTGGAATGCACCTGCTTTGGAATTCTTCTGGGACATCAATTAAAATCCGCTACTTCTGAGACGGGTGCGTGGGGGTTGGACCCAAAATGCACGACTCAGAAACAATAGTAATATAAAGACCCCTCAGGGCTTTATTCGGGACGAATCCCAGGAGAGTAGTCAACACAAGCAAAGTCCATACACGTAGATCCAACAAAAAGTAAACAAACAAAAAGCACGGTGCCGAGGGAAGAGGCAAACTCGTAGTCGGTAGACGTGCAGGGAGGTCCGGTAGCAGGAGAGCTGTCAGCGGGGCAGATGAACAGACGGACGGCAGGCAGAGGCGTAGTCGTGGACGAAACCATGAAACAATCAGCGAAGCAAAAGTACAAAAACGGTAGGCAAGGACGAAGTCAAAAAACAAACGATGGTCACAAAACAGAAATCAATAAACAGTGGTCGGTAAACAGGCGTGGATCGTAACGTGTAATCAAACAGTAAATAATGCTCAAGAGTTGCGTGGTAAACAGAGGCAGACAATTTCGCAGTGAACAGTTGCGCGACTGGGCTATAAATGCAGGTGTAGACAGGTGTAGACAATTAGTTAGAGCGTAGCAAGGAAATGGAAAACAGGTGCGATGGATGACAAGTTTAACAAGGAGATTAGTAATCGTTAGTAATAAACCTATCCTGCCCTAGCATTAGTAAATTAGTAAATGACATGCACGAGAAACGTAAGGTAACATGAACACATGATTAGTCTTGTTAGTTTCTACCCAATCCTGATCTAGCGTTAGTAGTTTTAGTAAATAGACAAATAGAAACATTAGGGGAGTGAAGGACAGAACGAGAGAGAGAGAGAGAAAAGGCGGAACGCAAGGTTTGCGGAAAAACATGTAAAAGTGTATGCATAACAACGACCAGTTAACGTAACAATAAACATAAATCGAAACATAACACAAAGCGAAACTAAGACGATAATCACTCAACATAACCAGGTAATATAATCGTAACGAAACATAACTAGACATGACGAGAAAATAAATCGTAACAAGAAATAAACTAAACAACATGACGAACCTAGACTAACATAATACATGATAAGACATTACGTGACTAAGACAACATGAATAAACATAAATCAACATAAAACATGGTGAGACAGACCTGAAACGTGACAGGACCCCCCCCTTAACGACCGACTCCTGGCGGTCCTTGGAATTTATCAGGGTGGTCACGATGGAAGTCTCTGATGAGCGATTTGTCCAGAATGAGACTGGGAGCGACCCAGGAACGCTCCTCAGGGCCATAGCCCTCCCAGTCAACCAAGTATTGCACCCCACGGCCCCTTTTACGAATGTTCAAGAGTTTCTTAACAGTGAATGCGGGGTGGTTGTCAATAATGCGGGGGGGAGGTGGTGGGGGATCCGGGGGACATATGGGGTGAGAGGATACAGGCTTAATACATGAGACATGGAATGTGGGGTGAATCTTAAGGGAAGCAGGGAGTGACAGTTTAACAGAGGAAGGGTTGATGATTCTGTGGATCTTAAAGGGGCCAATAAAGCGGGGTTGCAATTTGTGGGAAGTGGCTTGGAGGGGAATGTCCTTAGTGGACAGCCAGACGGAGTCACCTGGTTTGTAGGCCGGAGCTGGAGTGCGGTGGCGATCAGCAAAACGCCGATTACGATCTGCCGTGCGTAAGAGCGCGGCCTTGGCATCCCTCCAAATCTTGGCACATCGTTTCATGTGGGTGGCGAGGGAGGGAACAGCGATCTCAGCTTCTTGGTCGGGAAACAAAGGAGGTTGGTAGCCTAGAGAGATCTCGAACGGAGACTTTCCGGTGGCGGCGCATGGAAGGGTGTTGTGCGCATACTCAACCCAGGTGAGCATCTTGCTCCATGAGGCCGGATTCTGGGCAGAGACACAACGTAGCGCAGCTCCCAAATCCTGGTTGGCCCTCTCGGTCTGCCCATTGGATTGAGGGTGGTAGCCGGATGAGAGGCTGGCTGTGGCACCGAGGGCCAGGCAGAAAGCTTTCCACACTTGGGAAATGAATTGTGGGCCCCGGTCGGATACAATGTCTGAGGGGATTCCATGGATGCGGAACACTTCCTTGATAAGTACCTCTGCCGTCTCTTGGGCAGTGGGTAACCCTGGCAGGGGGATGAAGTGGGCCGCCTTACTGAATCGGTCCACCACAGTGAGGATGGTGGTGTTACCTTCGGAAGGGGGAAGTCCGGTAACGAAGTCCACGCCGATGTGGCTCCAGGGTCGGCTGGGCACAGGCAGAGGTTGGAGTAGACCAGCCGGGGCTTGGTGGGAGGCCTTACTTCTGGCACAGGTGGTACATGCCTTGATGAAGCGTCTGGTGTCGGGGATCATGGAACTCCACCAGAATCTCCTCTTCAGCACCGCCAAGGTGCGGGTAAAGCCAGGGTGGCAGGAAAGGAGGGATGAATGGGCCCATTGCAGCACCTGTGTCCGAGCGGCTACGGGAACGTATAGGCGTAATCCGGGGTTGAGCCTAGGATCGGGTTCCTCCCGTAGAGCCCTCTGGATCACCGACTCGATCTTCCAGGTGACGGACCCCACGGTGCAGGAGGCAGGAAGGATGTTCTTAGGAACCTCACGCTCAGGACAGGTGTTAAATTGGCGAGAAAGGGCATCAGGCTTAACGTTCTTAGAACCCGGGCGGTAGGTAAGTGAGAAGTTGAACCTCCCGAAGAACAGTGCCCATCTGGCCTGTCGGGAGTTCAGCCTCTTGGCTGTCTGGAGGTATGCCAGGTTCTTGTGGTCGGTCCAAACGATGAACGGCTTCTTGGACCCCTCCAGCCAATGTCTCCACTCCTCCAACGCCAGTTTGACTGCCAGCAGTTCGCGATTTCCGACATCATAATTCCTCTCCGCCGGGGACAGCTTCTTGGAGAAGAAAGCGCAGGGGTGTAGTCGGTTGTCAGCGGCCGCCACCTGAGAGAGCACAGCTCCCACCCCCGAGTCGGAAGCATCCGTCTCAACCACAAACTGGCGGGTGGGGTCGGGGTGAACCAGGATGGGAGCGGAAGAGAACAGTCTCTTGACCTTGGTGAAGGCCGTCTCAGCTTCGGGGCTCCACCGGAATGGCACCGCAGGGGACGTGAGCTTGGTTAGAGGGGAGACCACTTGGCTATAGGATCGGATGAACCTTCGGTAGAAGTTGGCGAATCCCAAGAAGCGCTGGAGTTGCTTACGTGAGGTGGGTGTGGGCCAGTCGGTGACCGCCAGAATCTTCTTGGGATCCGCCCTGATCCGTCCCCTCTCAAGGATGAATCCAAGGAACTCAACTGTGTCAGAGTGGAAGACGCACTTCTCCGCCTTGATGAACAATCTGTTCTCTAGAAGTCTCTGTAGCACTTGCCTGACGTGGTTCTCATGATCCTTGGCATTATTAGAGTAAATTAAGATGTCATCCAGGTAGACGAACACATGGCGGCCCAACAAGTCCCGAAGAACGTCATTAACCAGGGCCTGGAAGACAGCAGGAGCGTTGGTGAGGCCGAATGGCATGACCAGATATTCAAAGTGTCCGAGAGAGGTGTTGAAGGCGGTCTTCCATTCATCGCCCTCACGGATACGGACCAGGTGGTAAGCGTTGCGGAGATCCAACTTGGTGAAGATGGTGGCCTCGTGAAGTGGGTGGAACGCGGAGTCCATCAGGGGCAGAGGATACTTGTTCCTCACCGTGATGTTGTTCAGCTCCCTGTAGTCGATGCACGGGCGTAGGGAGCCATCTTTCTTCTGAACGAAGAAGAATCCCGCACCGACGGGAGAGGAAGATGGGCGAATTAGTCCGTTAGCCAGGCAGTCACGGATGTATTTCTCCATAGCCTCCCTTTCTGGTCTGGAGACGTTGTATAGGCGACTAGAGGGGAGTGACGAACCGGGAAGGAGCTCGATGGCGCAGTCGTAGGGCCGATGAGGCGGCAAAGACTGAGCTTGTGTCTTGGAGAACACTGTGCCCAGGTCATGGTAAGGAGAGGGGACCCTCTCCAGGGAGGGTTTGGGAGTCTGTGGTAGAGCTGGCACTCCCTCTGCTGGTGGTGGGGCGGAACGCAAGCAGGACAGATGGCACTTAGGATCCCATGCTTGCACTTGGTTAGAACTCCAGTTGATCGTGGGGTTGTGTTTCTGGAGCCAGGGTAATCCCAAAATGAGTTGGTCATTAGGGGACTGGATGACGCGGAACTGGATCATCTCCCGATGGTTCCCAGAAATGATCAGTTGTACGGGAATAGTGATGTGCGTCATGCGGCAGAACGTCCTTCCATCCAGCGACCGCGCATTCTCAGGGTGGGGTAGAGGGAGGGTGGGAATGTTCAGTTCAGACACCAGAACTTCGTCGATGAGGTTGGCGTCCGCTCCAGAATCCACCAATGCGTTAACCCGGGTTGTTCCGTCGGGAAGAATCAGCAGGGTGGTGAGCGTGGGACGATGGTTGTCTCTGTCAGAACCCTCATGCCTGTCGACTGCTCTCACCTCTACTGGTCGCCTGGTCCTGAAGGAGCACCGAGCCTGGGTGTGACCCGGCCTCCCACAGTAGAAGCACGAGCCGGTGGTTCTGCGGCGTGCTCGTTCCTCGGTAGAGATCTTGGTACTGGCCCGGGACAGGTCCATGGGTTCGGGTCCCTCCAACTGCTGCTCCTCATGTCGAGGATTTGGCCCCTGCCTGGGGTACGGGTTGCCGGGAAGGATCGGTCTCTCCGACCGGCGTAGTCTGGCACGGTTGTCCAGGCGGATCGTGGTGCGCACGAGTTGGTCGAGCTGGGTGATGGGGTCCAGTCGCGCCAACTCGTCCTGGAGCGTCTCACTCAGGCTGGCCAGGAAGAGATTCGCCAACGCCGCATCGTTCCAACTAGTGGCCGCCGCGAGGGTGCGGAAGTCGATGGAGTGGTCTGCCGCGGTCTTCCGTCCCTGGCGCAGAGCAATCAGTCTCTGGGATGGCTCCTGGTCGCTGGATGCGTGTTGGAAAACCTTCCGAATCTCCTCGACGAAGGCCGGGTAACGAGGAGGAGATGAACCCCCGGTCCACACTGCAGTAGCCCAGTCCAATGCCTTCCCCTTCAGCAGTCCCATCACATAGCCTATCCGACGGTCGTCGCTGTTGTAGGTCTGGGGCTGTTGCCTGAATACGAAGTCACATTGGAGTAGGAAAGCCTTGCACCTCTCAGGTTCTCCACCGAACCTCTCCGGGGGGGGGTTGTTGGGGCTCCCGGAATTGCCAGGTTTGCATGGGGTTGAACGCTGGGGATGTGGGTGGGTGGGTAGGCTCCTCCCGTGGTTGTAGCAGGCCCGCGACAGCGAGCTTCTTCATCTCCGCACACAGTTCACAAATCTCCAGGTGAAGCTCGGAGATTCCTTGTGAATGCTGCTGGACGATGGCTCCTTGTTCCTGGAGGGCGTGGAACATGGCAGTAGAGTCAGCAGGGTCCATTGTGGCGAAATTGTTCTGAGACGGGTGTGTGGGGGTTGGACCCAAAATGCACGACTCAGAAACAATAGTAATATAAAGACCCCTCAGGGCTTTATTCGGGATGAATCCCAGGAGAGTAGTCAACACAAGCAAAGTCCATACACGTAGATCCAGCCAAACAAAAAGTAAACAAACAAAAAGCACGGTGCCGAGGGAAGAGGCAAACTCGTAGTCGGTAGACGTGCAGGGAGGTCCGGTAGCAGGAGAGCTGTCAGCGGGGCAGATGAACAGACGGACGGCAGGCAGAGGCGTAGTCGTGGACGAAGCGGGAGTCGAAACCATGAAACAATCAGCGAAGCAAAAGTACAAAAACGGTAGGCAAGGACGAAGTCAAAAAACAAACGATGGTCACAAAACAGAAATCAATAAACAGTGGTCGGTAAACAGGCGTGGATCGTAACGTGTAATCAAACAGTAAATAATGCTCAAGAGTTGCGTGGTAAACAGAGGCAGACAATTTCGCAGTGAACAGTTGCGCGACTGGGCTATAAATGCAGGTGTAGACAGGTGTAGACAATTAGTTAGAGCGTAGCAAGGAAATGGAAAACCGGTGCGATGGATGACAAGTTTAACAAGGAGATTAGTAATCGTTAGTAATAAACCTATCCTGCCCTAGCATTAGTAAATTAGTAAATGACATGCACGAGAAACGTAAGGTAACATGAACACATGATTAGTCTTGTTAGTTTCTACCCAATCCTGATCTAGCGTTAGTAGTTTTAGTAAATAGACAAATAGAAACATTAGGGGAGTGAAGGACAGAACGAGAGAGAGAGAGAGAGAGAAAAGGCGGAACGCAAGGTTTGCGGAAAAACATGTAAAAGTGTATGCATAACAACGACCAGTTAACGTAACAATAAACATAAATCGAAACATAACACAAAGCGAAACTAAGACGATAATCACTCAACATAACCAGGTAATATAATCGTAACGAAACATAACTAGACATGACGAGAAAATAAATCGTAACAAGAAATAAACTAAACAACATGACGAACCCAGACTAACATAATACATGATAAGACATTACGTGACTAAGACAACATGAATAAACATAAATCAACATAAAACATGGTGAGACAGACCTGAAACGTGACAACTTCCCTCCATTGGCTGTCGAATGTATAATCGCTTTTGGTACCTTTGGAGGCACTAATGAGGTTACACTTTCCATTGCAGTCTGCCATTTAGCAGACCGCATTATCCAGACTGACTTACACAAACTGCACTATTATTATGTAGTTATACAGTAATTCACAAGATAACCCTGCTAATGGGGACAGTGGCAATGCCCCACCTGGGTTTACACCCTGGAGATATATAAGAACTTGACAGCGCTTACCAAGGATGTATTACCAAGGATTATATTAAGTTAAATATCTGGCAGCAAGCTAAATATTTGTTTAATATAGTTCAAGTTTGCGAATAGAACAAGTGTATAATTCAACAAGGTAGATATATTAAATAAATGTGTTCTATTTTAAAATAATGTATTTTTAGATGTTATTAGATAGATAGATAAATAGATAGATACTTTATTCATCCCAAGGGAAATTTTAGACATTTTTATCATTCATGATCACAGATTTGATATTTAGACTGAACAAAACCAGTCGTTATCACTTAAATTAATAAATTCAGCATATATTTTTTATTTAAAGATATATTTACCCCTTGCATGAATAAACGGATAACATATCTTATCATTTTATTAATTTATTTTTGCTTTGGCTGTGTGTGTCCAATTCCCAACATAATTTGGAATGCCCCCGACGGCGTTCATGGCACAAGCCCCACTGAACAGGAACTGACTCAGTGCCAGACCCCCAGCTTTCCTTCATGAGGCTCAGCCACCTGTTTCTGCCTATGCACCATCGCCAAACATGGTACATTATCCCGTGATGCAGGTGTAACAACAAATTCTATTCAACAAAACTTTTCCGGTTCCGTCTCTGCAATGACGTCAATCATTTTGTTTAATGCTGTGTGTAATAGGCTCTGCATCGGCAAGCTAGCGATGCTTTTGTGAATATGTAGTGCTTGGACCTCACAGTCCATCGGGGCGTGTAGGTACGCCGTTTTCACGTCCATCTGATGGAGCACTAGGTTGTCTTGTGCCGCCATCTGCATCAGAATTCTCACTGACGTCATGTTAGCAGTTGGGGAGAATGTCTCTTTATAATCTATCCCCTCTATCTGGCTATAGCCCTTAGCTACATATCTAGCTTTGTATGTTTCAGATTCATCCTGGCTCTCTTTTATCGTAAAGACCCAGCGACCTCCCACAACAGTTTTCCCTTTAGGAAGTGTGGTCAAGGTGAACGTTTCGTTCTCTTTTAAAGAGTTAATCTCTTCTTCCATTGCGTTAGCCCACTTCTGAGACTTATTAGAGCTCATGGCCTCCTTGTATGTGTTTGGTACCCCAAATACAGCTCTATAGAAATAATCCACATCTTGCTCGTCAGTACATTCTGCTTTACACTGGTATTCTTCAAGATATGTTGGGGTCTTCCTCTCTCTAGTTGGGTAGCGGTTTCTGCCCTCACTATCCCCCTGGTTATTAGAAAGTGTACCACTTTCACCTCCTGTACCAGTAATCTGGGGCTGCTCTCCTAACTGGTACTACATCAGGCTCGTATGAGTCTATATCCTCATAGCTGTCTCCATCGTTGTGTGGACCTGTTTGTGTCTGGCAGTCTCTGTTGCTCTTCTGTATGAACTTAACTAATCTATGCTTTGACACTTTTCCTGTTTTTGGA